>NC_091466.1:31919826-31970034 GCF_027789765.1 Dendropsophus ebraccatus
CACAGTAGTTACCCCCTCCAGTAGTAGCCTTAAGCTGCATGGTGTCCTGTGAACAACTCACCTTTGTTGTCCCCACCCCATTAGGTAATTTTAGTATTTGGGGCCTTGTTGACCAGTTTTACTAGTCTTCCTAGGGACGCGTGAGGCAGGCAGCCATCTTTATATCCCAGGAATATAAACTGAAGCTGCAGTCCATGGGAGTTTATCATCTTTTATTGTGGGATGTGTGGATGTTTTTCGTGCCCCACGTTCACCATACAGGATAAAGAACATTGGGGGAGATTTATCAAACATGGTGTAAAGTGGAACTGTCTCAGTTGCCCCTAGCAACCAATCAGATTCCACTTTCCATTCCCAACAGACTCAGCTAGTACAATATACTGCAATACTATAATAATATATGTATAGTAAAAGTAATGTATTGCAGTGTACATTCATTGTGGTTTTCTCGGTCACAAAAGGTCATTAAAGCGGCAGTACATGGCATATGGCCAGAAACTAGGGACTGAATTTCACACCCAGTTGCAATGTTTTCCACTTTCCCTCTCTGTAGCATCACTAACCCCATCACCCTCTTGTAGATGTAGGAACCTCTGAACCACCTGTGTAGTGTTTGGACCCTCTGTGAGCCTTCTGTAGTATTAGGATTCCCTGTGCTCCATCTACAGTTTAGGACACCCTATGTTCCCCCCTGTAATATGAGGAGCCATTGTGCCTCTTCTGTAACATAAGAACTTTCTGTAACCCTATACCACTAATATATATCTCTGGGAGGTATAATAACCCCTCTGTACCCCCTTTATAGCACTGGGACCTGTTTTGCCCCCTCTGTGGTATTAGGATGTATCTGTATTATAACAATGCCTCTGTGTCCCCTCTTTAGTACTAGGGCCCCTCTTTGATAATTGGACCCACTATACCTTCTGTGTAGTAGTAAGGCTGTCTCTGCCCCCTCTGTAATAAGAGGATGCTTCGGAGCCCCCTCTGTACTATACAATCTCCTCTGTGCCCCCTTTGTAGTATTATGACATGCTGTGTCCCCTTAGTGGAAATAGGACCCCTCTTTTCCCCCTCTGTAGTATTATTACCTCCTATATGCCCTATATGACCTCTTTCTATTAATTCACACATCTATCCTTTTCCTTTGTAACAGAAAACAGAACATCAAATGAGAAGAAAGGAGAGGTGCCAGCATGCAGGAAGGATAGCCGAATACAGGAAGCCATACTGCAGGAGCACCAACTACTGTGTGACCAGTACCACAACCTGGATGACCTGAGGGCCTTATACTATGCTGCACAAGAAGCCACGTTAGAGGACTACCAACGATGGTGTGACCAAACCTACAACATGGATGACGTATGTGCCTTGCACTATGTGGGCCAAATAGCCATGGAAGAAGAATATCAGAAATTGTGTGACCGGATTCATAGCATGGAGGTCCTGTATGCCCAGCACTATATGGCACGATATAGAGAGAAGCAACAACAGGAGACCGAAGAGGAAGGACCAAAGAAGGACGACGACGGACCGAAGAAGGACGACGACGGACCGAAAAAGGGCGACGACGGACCGAAGAAGGACAACAAAGCCAATAAAAGTGCCAAGATCCTGTTCTTAGCCCAACTGCAAAAATGTTGGCAATGGATATCTAAGTCAAAATGGAGAGGAACATGTAAACTCAATGAAGAACGTTCCTGTGAAATGCCAGGACCTAGTAACATCAGCAATCTGACATCCAAAGAAGACCCTGACAACTCTAAAGACACCTCACCTGTTACAGTCCCCCTAACATTGGACTGCTTCACCTTCTACCATTCACTGGGAGAAGGAACCTTCGGTAAAGTCCTCTTGGCAAAAGACATCATCCGCAGTGAATGTGTTGCCATTAAAGTGACAGAGAAGAGGCACGTCAGCTTCGGAGAACGCCATGTCCTCCAACTATCTCATGAAAGCCCATACTTGATGCATGGCTTGGCCGCCTTTCACACACCGAACTTTGCCTGTTATGTGATGGAACTGGCCACCGGAGGGGACCTGTTTGAATTTGTCAAAAACCACTCGCCTCTTGATACAGACACAGTAAAGTTCATCACAGCCGAAGTGGTATGTGGCACAGAGTTCCTGCACAGAAGAAATATTATCCATCGGGACCTGAAGCCAGAAAATATACTTCTCACCAGAGAAGGCCACATAAAAATAACAGATTTCGGCTTTGCTGTGAGAAATGTGTATAACCTGACCAGAACTGTGTGCGGAGGTACACCAGGATATGCAGCCCCAGAGATGATAAAACGCCAGCTACATGGGAGAGGAGTCGACTATTTCGCCATTGGCGTCATCCTCTACAATCTCTTGAACTTCAAGCGTCCATTTTATGGAAGAAGCCAGCACGAAACAGAAATCTCTGTCCTCTGTCATACTCCAGACTACCCAAAGTCCCTTACTGATGACGCAGTTAACATCTTAAAAAGCCTGCTGCGTAAAGACCAGTTCGAGCGGCTGGGAGTCAAAGAGGACATCAGGAGCCATCCATTCTTCTCGGATATCAATTGGGAGGACGTGGAAGCCGGGAGAATGTTTCCACCAGCAATCATGATGACATCGTCTGTTGACCTCAATGCTGAAGAACCTATGAAATTTGCTGAACCACCAGACGTCATCAAACCTGAAGATCAGCAAATCTTTAATAAGTTCAGCTTTGTGTGCCCGGAGTGGTCAAATCAATATCATCCTGTCATTACTGACAAAGAAGGTGCTGATAATGATGACGACGACGATATCTACATGTAGATCATCACCTCTACTGATCTCTGCTCCAATCTAAATTTTAACTTAACTTAATCTTAACTTAACTTAAGCATCACAATTTAATCTTAACCAGACAAGACTTAAGCCAACTAAATCAACTTAGACTAAACTAAAACCACCAGATTCTGGTTAAGCACAAGCTCCGTAAGACTTCGTAGAGCTTTGTGGGAGGGTGGGAGGGCTCCCTCTTTGTGCCTTCACCTTGACGTGGTGAGGGAGCTTGCGTGCCTTAGTGATCCATTGAGCTAAGCTGGCTGGAGTTAATGCTCCTGGTGGGGTCTCCCGTGCCAGAAAGGTCAAAGGGGAGAGGCCAGACTAAGTAAGGCACCCAGTAGAAAGGGCTGGAAATCTACTTCTTTTCTCTCTCATAAAAACGCAATAGATAGATATCAGAATATCCAGACAAGTGCAGCGCTTGAAGGTGAGCGACTCATGTCAGAAGGCGACTAAAGTGTTATCCAGACTTAGAAAAACATGGCCGCTTTCTTCCAGAAACAGCACCTCTCCTGCCCTCAGTTTGGCTGAGGTTTAGCAGCTCGGTTCTATTGAAGTGAATGGAGCTGAATTGTAGTACCACACACAACCTGAGGACAGGACTGGTGCTGTTTTTGCAAGAAAGTAGCTGTGTTTATTCTTATCCTGGATAACCCCTAAGTTAGAATAGGTATGGAACCTAGTGTACGGGACTCATCCAGACCTAGGAGCAGGGCTGGACTGGGACTAAATAGCAGGCGCGGCAGTGATATCCCAGCAGCCCTTATTCAATATAATCCCTGCCATATGACAGAAAATACACAATGTCACACAACATCTAGGATGGAGCCATCTATCACTACTCACATTCATTTGTAAATTACACTATGAACAATACAAGAAAAATATAATAGCTAGGATTTACCTAATGACATGATCATGTGTGTACTACTACTATACAAGCACATATATGACCAATAATACCGCCATATAGTGGTCAGATACAATGTCTACATAGGATCTGTACAACACTACAACAATACAAACACACATATATCCAAAAATATTGCCATACAGTGGTCAGATACCAGCTATAGGATCTGTACACTACCACTATACAAGCACTCATATAACCAATAATACCGCCATACAGTGGTCAGATACCAGCTCTGTATAGGATCTGTACACTAACATTATAATAGCACTCATATAGTCAATAATAGTTAGTGTATGATATCAATGTGGTGATATATCTAAGCTCAACTAGTTTAAATTCTCCAGAGAAAACGTTTTCTTTCAAATCAACTAGTGTGACAAAGTTATATAGATTTGTAATTTACTTCTATTAAAATATTTCCAGTCTTCCAGTACTTATCAGCTCCTGAATGTCCTGCAGGAAGTGGTATATTCTTTCCAGTCTGTGCTGCCACCTCTGTTCATGTCAGGAACTGTCCAAAGCAGTAACAAATCCACATAGAAAACTTCTCCTGCTCTCTAGGCTGGAAAGAATACACCACTTCATGCAGGACATACAGCAGATGATAAGTACTGAAAGACTTGAGATTTTTTTTAAATAGAAGTAAATTACAAATCTCTGGCACTTTCTTGCACCAGTTGATTTGAAAGATTTTTTTCTTTTTCGCTGGAGTTCCCTTTTAATTGCCTCCGCAGCCTATTTTGGCCTTAAAATGTCACTGTCATTATTTTTTTTTTTTTTGCAGAAATCAATAGTACAGTCGATTTTAAGGAACTTTGTAATTGGGTTTATTAGCCGAAAAATTAATTTTTATCATGAAAAAGCAGTTTGAAGCTCTCCTACGGAGAGAGGGAAATGAGACACTAAAACAGGACAACAACGAGTTAATTTACAACTACATGATCTATCTCCTCTGACAGTCAGCACTGACCTCTCTGACCTCTGAATACGCTGTCACCCAGCTCAGTGCCTGTAATCCTTTGTTCTCCCCTCTGGCTGCCGACTCATATCCCTCCTCCCCCTCCCCTCTCTATAGAACAGAAAGGTTGTCTCTGAGGCAACAAGTCACAATTTCCTTATACAGTAAAACCTTGGTTCCCGAACACCTCGGAGTTCAAACTATTCGGTCTTCGAACTAAATTTCCCCCTGAAGTTTTGCTCGGTATCCGAACAAAACCAGGGGGATAACTGTCAGCTGAACTGATGTTCAGCTGACAGTTAGGTGTTCGGGAACACTGAGAGGCAGGAGCGGGCGGCACTCCATGATCTACCTCTGAAGACTCTCCTTCACCCTTCAGAGGCGGAAGAAGGAAGCGCTCCGGGCCGGCGGGGGGATGTGGAGAGCAGGTCAGAGGGGACTGAGCAGTGCGAGGCAGGAGTGATCCCCGCAGTGAGAGGCAGGAGCGGGCGGCTATTTAAACTTGCAGCCAAGCTCCTGCTCCTCTCAGCTGCCGGGGACACCCTGTAAAGAAGTGGGTAATCCCATCATAATGAGGGGAATCCCCGCTTCTTTACAGGGTGTCCCCGTCAGCTGAGAGGAGTTTACATAGCCGCCCGCTCCTGCCTCTCACTGTTGCGGGGGATATGGAGTGTTTCTACGCTCTGTGGGCCGGATGCTCTGCACCTGACCCACAGAGTGTGAGAACCAATTATTCAGCTTAACATTGTTCCCTATGGGAACTGACAGCTCGGTTCTGGAACAGCCTTCCAGAACCGATTATGTTCGAGAACCGAGGTACCATTGTGTTTTGCAGTGAATGGAAAAGAGGAGGGAGGGGGGGACCTGGGGAAAGTCTTTTTAAATGCAGATAATGGCATATTTGCCTAATAAACCCAATTACAAAGTTTCTTAAAATCGCCTGGAGTATTGATTTCTGCAAGTGACTCTTTAATGCCCAGGACCTATTTTTCAAATCTGACCTGTCTCTCTTTATGTAGTGATAACTCTGCGATGATTTTAATTATCACGGTTATTCTGAGATTGTTTTTTGTGACATATTCCTCTTTATGTTTGTGGTATATTTTGGTTGATACACTCAGTAGTTGTTTGTAAAAAAAAAAAAAAACACAAGATTTGCGCAAAAATTTTAACAATTTACATTTCTTTATATTCAAAACTCTATTTTCCTAAGTCCGACACCCACCGGCGGACTGCTGCAGGCACGCGTCTCCGCACATGTCATATTTCAGGGGTCACGTTGGTCCAGGGATTATTCTGATCGCCAATATGAAGTCGGGAAGGAATTTTTCCCCTGTGATGAGGCTACTGTCGTCTGCCTCACGTGGGTTTTTTTTGCCTTCCTCTGGATCAACACAGGTTGAATTTGATGGACACCTGTCATTTTCAACCTTATAAACTAATAATTGGCCTAATACCCCCAAATAAATTAGAATTGTCCCTTTTTCCCAGCTAAATAGGTATGGCCGCCATTCCCATTAGAGGATGCCATGATGCAATTATAAAGACTCTGTGCTGCCAGGGCAGTAGAAACCCCCCACAAGTGACCCCCATTCTGGAAACTACACCCCATAAGGAATCTAACAAGGGGGGCAGCAGGGATATGGCCCCCTGGTGACGGGCACATTTGTGGCGTGAAAATGAAAAAATTGTATTTTTTATTTTCACTGCACATGTTCCACATATGTGCCCGTTACCAGTGGGGTCCATATGCTCACTGTACCCCCTTGTTGGATTCCTTATGGGGTGTAGTTTCCAGAATGGGGTCACTTGTGGGGGGTTTCTACTGTCCTGGCAGCACAGGAGCTTTTTAATTGCGACATGGCCTCCATCCTCCATTCCAGCCTCTAAATGGCGCTCTGTCCCTTTGGTGGTGTCACGGCCGCGGCGGCGTCCCGTGTTCCGGGCGGCGCCGCGACCTCCTCCTGCCCCATGCAACCGCCGGGGTCCTTGTGCAGGGACCCGGCGCTGCTGCTAGTTCGGCCCCTGGGGGCGCCTCACCTCTCCTCCGCTCCTGTCTCCGTCTGTGCCGGCCGGCGCGCGCGTCCCCGCCTCCTAGGGCGCGCGCGCGCGTCGGCTGTCTCAGATTTAAAGGGCCAGTCCGCCGCTAATTGGTGTTGCACACAATCACTCCCTATAAATTCCAACCCTGCCCCACTACAGGTGTTGGAGACTCTACTTGCTTCCCATAGCATTTGGCCCAGCTCCCTGTTGTTCCTGACCTTAGTCCTTGTCCCTTGTTCCTGTCTTCTGTCCTTGTCCCTATTCCTTGCCCGCTGCCTTCCTATTGTTCCTGAGTCCTGTCCGCCACCTGCGAGCACGTCTACAGTCCTCTGCCGGCACTATCTCCTGCCTACTGCTCCTGCCACGCCTCGCCTGCCGCCACTAGCAACCAAGCCAGGGGTAGCGACCTGGGGGTCGCCTGCTGCAGCAAGTCCATCCCGCCTTGCGGCGGGCTCTGGTGAAAACCAGCGGCCCCTTAGACTCCGCTCCCTGGTGAGGTTAGTATCATCGCTAGTGACGGTCCAGTGGATCCACTACTCCAGGCGTTACAGGTGGCTTGCCCTGTGCCCATATGGCACATTATGTCCACATATGGGGTATTTTCGTACTCAGGGGAAATTACCCTACATGTTTTGTGTTCACTTTCTTTTTTAACCCCTTGTGGAAAAGGAAAAAAATCAAGGCTAGACTAACATATAGTGTAAAAAATGTTTAATTTTTACACTAAATAATTTATCTTGTCTTGATTTTTTCATTTTGACAAGGGGTTAAAAGATAAAAAAACACTAAATGTGTAGAGCAATTTCCCCCGAGTGGACATGTGGACATAAAGCGCCATGCGGGTGCAGGATAAGCCTCCAAAGGGAAGGAGCGCCATTTGGCTTTTGGAGGCTCGATTTGGCTGGAGTGGATTTCGAGGGGCCATGTTGCATTTAAAAGGCACCTGTGTTGCTAAGACAGTTGAACCCCCCCACAAGTGACCCCATTATGGAAACTACACCCCTCAGGGAATGTAACAAGGGGTGTAGTGAGCATATGGACCCCACTGGTGAAGGGCACAAATGTGGAACAATATGGTGTGAAAATGAAATATTACATTTTTTACACTATAATGTTTGTTTAGCCTTAAATTTTTCATTTTCACAAGGGGTTAAAAGAGAAAAAAACACACAAAATGTGTAGAGCAATTTCCCCCGAGTCTGCAAATACCCCACATGTGGACATAAAGCGCCATGTGGGCGCAGGGCAAGCCTCCGAAGAAAAGGAGCGCCATTTGGATTTTGGAGGTTGGATTTGGCCAGAATGGATGATGAACGCCATGTCGCATTTACAGAGCCCTCGTGCTGCCAAAACACTGGAAACCCCCCACAAGTGACCCCATTCTGGAAACTACACCCCTCAAGGAATCTAACAAGGGGTGCAGTGAGGATATGGACCCCTTGATGACGGGCACATTTGTGCCGTGAAAGTGAAAAAAAGAAAATTTTCACTTTCACGGCACATTGTTCCACATTTGTGCCCGTCACCAGTGGGGTCCATATCCTCATTGCACCCCTTGTTAGATTCCTTGAGGGGTGTAGTTTCAAGAATGGGGTCACTTGTGGGGGGTTTCCAGTGTTTTGGCAGCACGAGGGCTCTGTAAATACGACATGACCCTTGAAATCCATTCCAGTGAAATCTAGCTTGCAAAAGCCAATTGGCGCTCCTTCCCTTTGGAGGCTCGTCCTGCACCCGCTTGGCACTTTATGTCCACACGTGGGGT
Source organism: Dendropsophus ebraccatus (assembly GCF_027789765.1). NCBI lineage: Eukaryota > Metazoa > Chordata > Amphibia > Anura > Hylidae > Dendropsophus > Dendropsophus ebraccatus. The sequence continues at coordinate 31,928,311 of NC_091466.1, forward strand.
ATTTCTGTACTCGGGAGAAACTGCGCTACACGTTTGGTGTTTTTTTTTTCTTTTATCCCCTTGTAAAAATGAAAAATGAAGGCTAGAACAACGTTTTAGTGTAAAAAATTGAATTTTTCCTTTTTTACACCACATTGTTCTGAAAATCTGTGAAGCACCTGTGGGGTCCAGATGCTCACCGCACCCCTTGTTACATTCCTTGAGGGGTGTAGTTTTCTAAATGGTGTCCCTTTAGGGGTGTTTTTTAGGTTTTGGCACCCCAGAGCCTCTGCCAACCTGAAGTGGTACAGTCAGAAATGACCAAATATAACGGAGGCGTTGAAATTCACTAGGTGCTCTCTTATATCTGAGGCTTGTGGTTGCGTCAAATAGCGCAATAGGGCCACATATGGGGTATATCTATAAACTGCAGAAATGGGGCAATCAATATTGGGGTGCATTTCTCTGCTAATAGGTTTATCATTATGAAAGATATTGGATTACAATAAAATCTCTGCACAGAAAATTAAAATTTTCAAATTTACACACTTAGCTTTTATCTCTGTGACTCCCCTAAAGGGTTAAAAAACTTTCTGGATGTGCTTTTGCAGAGTTTGGGGGGTGAAGTTTCTGAAATGGGGTGCTTTGTGGGGCTTTCTAACATAAAGTCCCCTAAAAAACACTTTAAACCTGAACAGGTCCCTAAAAATATCTGATTTTGAAATTTTACTGAAAATTTGGAAATTTGCTGCTTATGTTTTAAGCTTTCTATTGTCTAAAAAAAATGAAATATAGTTTAATAAAAGCTACCAACATAAAGTAGACATGTTGCTAATGCTATTTAATATATAACTTATGTGGCATAACCATTTTCTGTATAAGCAGAAAGGTTTCAAAGTTGGAAAAATGCATTTTTTCACAATTTTTCACGTTATTTTGGTGTTTTTCATAAAGATTCGTTATGAGAATCGACTCCATTTTACCAGAAATGTAAAGTACAATATGTCACGAGAAAACAATCTCAGAATCGGCTGGATAGGTAAAAGCATCCCGAAGTTATTAATGAATAAAGTGACACTGGTCATATTCATAAAATTTGTCTCTGTCCTTAAGGCCATTTCAGGCTCTGTCCTTAAAGGGTTAAAGGCTAGCTATGATCTGCTCCCCTCACATGTGTATGGTGTATTAAAGGGAACCAATCACCCCAATCAGGCTGATATGGTTCCCTGAACCGCTGTATACAGCTTCTGAGCAGCCGGCGGCATGTACCGTCCGCGGCTGCAGCAGGAAGTGTATAACCGAAAAAAAAGCAGTTTAATCCCCCAGGCACGTGACAGGCAGCGACGGGGAAGTAGTCATCTGGTTGGCTCCCCGTCTGTGTCTAGTCACCGCTCTCTGCCTGTCCGCGTGCTCGGAGGGGATGAATGACAGGCAGAGAGGTCCGTTACTGGCCTCTCTGCCTGTCCTTCATCCCCTCCGAGCACGCTGACAGGCAGAGAGCAGTTCAGGGAACCATATCAGCCCGATTGGGCTGGTTGGTTCCCTTTAAGAACACATAACATACACTTCCCTCTCTTCTCTGGCTGCTCTTGTCTCCTTATCTGCGACTTTTATTACAGCAAGTCAGGTTTAACCCTTTCACTACTTTCCTCCAGATATGTCTATTACATTAGCAGCAGAAGAAGGGTTAAGCCTGACCTGCTGGGTTACAGGTGAGGAGACAGGGGATGAGACAGGAGCAGCCAGAGAACAGCCCCTCCTCTCCCTCCCTCATCCAGGGCCATGACAGGACTGCTGCCCCCACCTCAGGGTAACTGTGCAGTCCCTGTCATAGCCCCCATTCACAGCTACTAGAAACCAGAGAAGAAAGCAGAGTGTTTCCTTACAGCTGCTGCTCTGTCAGGACGGCTCTGTGGGGGAGGGGCCCTTCCTCACTCTGCCTCCAGTCTCCATGTAGCTGAGCCAGTAGGTGACCCTCCCTGCCATCTGGGTGTGTGCCATCCAGAGTCTTCAGAGGAGAAGCTGCTGCCTTGCTGCTCCTGTCTTCCCTCTGGTGTAGGGTCGGCACCATCTCTCCTGCTGCCTGAGGCCTCTGGTGCAGCTTTTTCCTCTCTTCTGCCGCTACGTCCTGTGGCAGAGAGGTAAGCAGCAGATGGTGGCTGGGACCCTGGGCCCCCACCCTGCTTCGGCGCTGGCAGTTCACCAGCTGCCTGAGGTCTGTGTGACCCATGGATGCAAAGCAGCTCTGCTAAACAACTTGGGAATTTAAACAGGTGGCGGGGCATGCCGGGCCCCCCGGGCAACTGCGACCTTTGCGACCGCTGTAGCTACGCCACTGGTTATAAAGCATGACCACATAATGACTGGCTTACCTCGCACCATTTCCAGAGATACTTTCTTCCAGGATATATTCTGAGGTCAAGGATCCATATTCTCAAGTTCTGCTGACACTAAAAAATTTAAGAAAGAGCTAGGTGTAAGTCTGGATATAACCAGACTAATCTATTCATCATTTCTATGTCTCACTGTACAATTATTCACTATATCTATATGGTCACTATCAGCTGTGTCCAGCCCTATGTTGGTGCGTATACTGATGAGGGGGGGGGGGGGGGGTCAGGGAATATATAGATGGTGGGAGTGATGGTTTCTACCTCTGACCCATGTCCCTCTGTCCCTCTATTAGAGCAGAGAAATAGATCTGTATTAATGTGCTGCCTGTATTGCCCCAGAAGCCATCTAGCTGCTTCCTATCTACTATGTATATTATTCCATCATTTGGTGCAACTTGGATTATAACAATGTCTATTAGCACACAGAAGCATAAGAGCGGCGGTCTTCTAGTACAGTCTTTCTCAACCTTTTCAAGACAGCTCCCCCAATGAAATGCTCCAGCCGAGCACCCCCAAGGATGCGATCGATTTTATACATTTCCTTAGGGTTGATTCACAAATACGTTTCTTAGTGAAATCTGCTGCGATACTCTGTGATGTTATGGCCTACGGCCAGATTTTCATTCCACTGCGAGAATGTAGCCAGTGTATATTTAACTACTTAGCTCCCAGGTCTTGAACAGATCATGCTTACCTGCCTGCGCTCCCGCCTGCTTCTCAGTCTTGCGGTTCACAGCCAATCAGTGCACTGTCCCGCCGCAGCCACTGATTGGCAGAGCGCACTGTCAGTGAACCACAAGACTGTGAAGCAGCTGGGAGTGCAGGCAGGTAAGCATGATCTGTGGGCCATCAGTGAGCCAGGAGCCTGAGAAACAGATGGAAGCGCGGCAGGTAAGCAGTTTTGTTCATGGCTTTGATTTTTCTGCGAACTCGGTACGTGTGAATCAACTTTTATTTTTTATCAGATAATTTTTTATTGAACTGCTCATTGCATGACAAACATCAGCACTGACAATATTCAATAGGATAGAAAATAATTACATAATACATGTACATTTTTTTTTACATATGGTACGAAAATATGCATCCGGATACATTAAGGGTGCATTCACACGTACAGGATCCGCAGCAGATTGGATGGCCCACATTAGATTCAAAGCAAATTTGCGCCATGAAATCTGCTGCAGATCTGCTGCACATCCTGTGAGAACGCAACCTAATTAAAAGAAATTCGTTCTGCAATCAGTCCTCCAGTTTTTCTTTTTTTTCCTCATAAATGCTTGTATCGCAGTTTCGTACGTTTAAGTTAAAAGAAACATTAGGGAGAAAAAGCAGTAATAGTGTACAGAAATAGAACCCAATTCTATCAAAATTTCACTACATAACCAACGGCCCATTATGAGCCGAACAGTCTGCATTGCACACTTAGCATTATGTAACCATATGGTGTTATTATCCAGTCACAGTATGGCGGTATTGGTCAGGTCTGGTATGGCGGTGTTATCCAGTCACAGTATGGCGGTATTGGTCAGGTCTGGTATGGCGGTGTTATCCAGTCACAGTATGGCGGTATCGCTCAGGTCTGGTATGGCTGTATATGTTAAATGTGCATTGTCTGAAGCTTTTACCTACCAATCCTATGACGAGAATTACTATAGACAATAAGCAGAACATTTAATGTGCCAACTTGTTTATATATCTTAAACATTTAAAAATCACATAGAAAAAAAAGATTTAGCCAATGTATGTGACCTCCCCTATAAGATCAGCACCCTCCTCTCCTGACATCCTCTGTGCTGCTGTGACCTCCCCTATAAGATCAGCATCGTCCTCTCCTGACATCCTCTGTGCTGCTGTGACCCCCTATAAGATCAGCACCCTCCTCTCCTGACATCCCCTGTGCTGCCAGGACCCTGTGACTTCCCATATAAGATCAGCACCCTCCTCTCCTGACATCTTCTGTGCTGCTGTGACCCCTCTATAAGATCAGTAAACACACCCCTCTTACGGGTGGGTCAGGGGTTCTAATTAGAACAACGCAACACTTAACCCACAGGCCGAAGCCTGGGGTACAATACCCCTTTAAACAAAAATAACCCCCCTAAATAAAATATAACTGTAGCTTTAATGATTTACTTAAAATATTATTAGTGAACTTAGTTAAAATGACATAACACCCAGACATATCACTAAATCACTAAGGATATAAATATCCTCCTCCTAATATCCAACACTAAACTAGTGCAGCCTGCAGAACTGCACTGTAGTATTATAGGACTGGGTATATGGGAATAAAACACAGATCATGCCCCACTCTCTACATGTTTCATAGCAACAGCAATGTCATTAGGAGAAAAATAGGCAACACTGGTTACCTATACTGGCTGCTATTTATATGTGTACCCATTAATATAGCCGTTAGTAACGCCCCAAACAATCACTTATAGTTGGCCAATGATTGGACATGTTATTATAAGGTGCACTCCTGCATACTCGCTATTGGAAAAAGACATTGTCCTCATCCGCCTCTTTTTCTAAACCGCTACTCACCAGATCGCGTCAAACCACGTCACAGAAACCGGCGGTCACATGACATGTCCTTGTCACATGATCGTATGATGCCGGAAGTGACAACAGTGCAACGTCAATGAGCACGTGATCCAAAGTTGTCACATGACCGTATCACCTCTTATATTCCACGCATGACATCTAACTTAGAACCCAGCGCGCTGCCGACATCTGATGCGCATGTCACCACACTTAGGTCCAAAACCATTATTCCAGTTGTGGTGCGCATGACAGCACACTTAGTCTCTGGTGAAAGCGGAATATACCGCTACTGGTCAAAATCATGGTGCCACTATTGTTATCATTTAGTATATATAATAGACATCATTATAGCTTAATAAATGTAATATGTAGAATGGTTTTTTATTAGAATAAGAAGTTTAAAAATATAGCAGTATATTCACAGGTAAGTATATAAATCAATGGATACACACACATATATATATATATATATATATATATATACCTATATGTATATTCAGTGATATAATCATAAATCAAGGCCAAACAAACACATATAAAAGCCAGATGGTAACAATTTTATGTTCACAAATGATATATTACTGTATTATACCTAAGAACATTACTGCTCACAGGTAAAAAATATATTTACAAAAATATTAGAGGAAAGCAGCAGATGAGAAGCCCTCATTCAGCCCCAGAGGAACTTGACTCTGGAGGTGAAATATCCATCTCGCCTCTTCCTTCAAAAGAATTTTATTGTCACGGCCGCGGGGCGCCTCACCTCTCCACGCTCCTGTCTGTCGCTGTGCCGGCCGGCGCGCCGGCTGTCTCAGATTTAAAGGGGCAGTGCGCTCCTAATTGGTCATGCACACAATCACTCCCTATAAATTCCAGTCCTGCCCCACTGCAGGTGTTGGAGCCTCTACATGCTTCCCATAGCGTTTGGCCCAGCTCCCTGTTGTTCCTGATACCTGTCCGCTACCTGGTCCCTAGTCCTTGTTCCTGTTTCCTGCTTCCCGTCTCACTGCTGTTCCTGTGTTCAGCCTGTCACCTGCGGTACGCCTACACGCCACTGTCAGTACCTGCTCCTGCCACGCCTCGCCTGCCGTCACCAGCAACCAAGCCAGGGGTAGCGACCTGGGGGTCGTCTGCCGCAGCAAGTCCATCCCGCTTTGCGGCGGGCTCTGGTGAAAACCAGCGGCCCCTTAGACTCCGCTCCCTGGTGAGGTTTGTGCCATCGCTGGTGCCGGTCCAGTGGATCCACTACTCCAGGCGTTACAGTAGGCTCCAACCATGGATCCCGGCGAGGTGCCTGATCTCCGTGACGTCGCCAGAGTGGTCGCTCAACAGGCTCAACAGATCCAGCAACAGTCGCAGCAAATCCAGCAATTGACTGCCGCTCTACAGCAGCATACTACAGCCCAGCGCTCACCACCACCTGCAGCCACCTCGAGACTTCGATTGGCCCTCCCGAGTAAATATGGAGGCGATCCCAAGTTGTGCAGGGGATTCCTGACTCAATGCACGATGCATATTGAACTTTTAAGTAGTCAGTTTCCCACCGAGTGCTCTAAAGTGGCTTTCATCATCAGCCTATTGGAGGGTAGAGCTCTGGCCTGGGCCACGCCACTGTGGGACCGTGATGATCCTGTTGCTGCCAATCTCCGGGCCTTCCTGGCCGAGTTTCGCTCCGTCTTTGAGGAACCTGCCCGTGCTACTTCAGCTGAGACTGCTCTTCTCAACCTCTCTCAAGGGAGCTCCTCTGTTGGTGACTATGCCATCCAGTTCCGCACCCTGGCAGCTGAATTGGACTGGAACGAGGCCGCCCTATTAGCCACCTTCAAGAAGGGCCTATCCGGTCGAGTGAAAGACGTGCTCTCCGCCCGCGACCTCCCTACATCTCTGAACGATCTTATCCTACTGGCTACCAGAGTCGACAACCGATTTTCCGAGAGAGAGGAGGAGGTCCGGCAGGAACGACGAATGAGCCTGCCCCGTCGCCATCCTCGGCTGGCACCGGTGTTCCAGAGTCCCGTTGCTCCTATGCCCCAGTCGCCTCCAGAAGTCCCCATGCAGGTGGAACGAGCTCGCCTGACGACTGATGAGAGAGCCCGTCGTATGCAGCTGAATCTCTGTCTCTATTGCGGTGGCGCTGATCACTACCGGCAGAGATGTCCCCAACGTCCTCAGCGTCCGGGAAACGCTCGCACCTAGGTCCGGTGGGAGAGGCCTCCCTAGGTGTGAATGCCACCTCTCCAAGGTTGACTATGCCAGTCTCCATCCAGACACCCACAGGGCAAGTTCACCAGACTACTGCCCTTATCGACTCTTGCGCTGTTGGCAGTTTCATTTCTGCTTCGTTGGTCCAAAGATGGCGGCTACCCGTGATACAGCTAACCCAACCCCGGTCTATCTCTTCGGTCACGGGCGAGATTCTTTCCGAAGCTGTGCACTGCCAGACGGAACCCCTAGTCCTCCAGGTGGGCGCCTTACATCAGGAGAGGATCTCCTTCTACGTTTTGCGCCATTCCTCTTCCAACATCCTGTTGGGTCTCCCTTGGCTGCAACTACATACCCCTAAGCTGGACTGGAGAACTGGGGAGGTTCTCAGCTGGGGCCAGGACTGTCCAAATAGGTGTCTGAGACCTCCTCAACCCAAGTGCGCTACGAGGTCACCTGCTAACGCCAAGCCTCATTCGGGACTACCGCAGGATTACCATGACTTCGTTGATGTTTTTTCGGCCAAGGAGGCGGACTCTCTACCACCTCATCGGCCCTATGATTGCCCTATAGACCTTCTTCCAGGAACTTCTCCTCCACGTGGTCGAGTATACCCTCTCTCGGTGCCCGAGACGGAAGCCATGTCCTCCTACATCCGGGAGAACTTACAGAAGGGCTTCATTCGTAAATCCACGTCTCCTGCTGGCGCTGGATTTTTCTTTGTGCAGAAGAAGGACGGTTCCCTCCGCCCATGCATAGACTACCGGGACTTAAATAAGGTGACTGTCAAGAACCGCTATCCTCTTCCGCTAATCCCCGAACTATTCGACCCTCTCCGTGGAGCTAGGGTCTTTTCTAAGCTGGACCTGAGGGGAGCGTATAACCTGATCCGAATTCGTGAAGGAGACGAATGGAAGACCGCTTTCAACACCAGGGATGGGCACTACGAATATCTGGTCATGCCATTCGGCCTATGCAACGCCCCAGCGGTCTTCCAGGAATTCGTGAATGATATATTCCGCGACCTCCTCTATGTCTGCGTCATTGTCTATCTTGACGACATCCTGGTCTTCTCCCACGACCAGCAGACCCACGTGTCCCATGTACGGCAGGTTCTACGAAGATTACGGGCCAACCGCTTATATGCCAAGCTGGAGAAGTGCGTTTTCCATCAACGCAGCCTGCCGTTTCTTGGGTACATTGTCTCCGACCAGGGCCTACAGATGGATCCTGCCAAGCTCTCAGCTGTTCTCCAATGGCCTCGCCCTGAGGGACTTAGAGCTATCCAACGATTCCTTGGATTTGCCAACTACTACCGGCAATTCATCCCTCACTTCTCTACCCTGGTAGCACCCATAGTGGCTCTCACAAAGAGGAGGGCGGATCCCAAACGCTGGCCTCCAGAGGCCGAACAAGCCTTCAAAAGCCTAAAGTCTGCCTTTGCCTCTGCTCCTGCTCTAGTTCGCTCGGATATCTCCAAGCCGTTTTCTCTTGAAGTTGATGCTTCTTCTGTGGGCGCAGGAGCCGTCCTCTCGCAAAGGGACACATCAGGCAAGATCAGAACCTGCGGGTTCTTTTCTAAAACTTTTTCCCCGGCCGAGAGGAACTATACTATTGGAGATCGTAAACTCCTGGCTATCAAGTTGGCACTGGAGGAGTGGCGTCATCTCCTAGAGGGGGCTAGACATTCCGTTAATATCTACACGGACCACAAGAACCTCCTCTACCTCCAATCGGCTCAACGCCTCAATCCCCGACAGGCCAGGTGGTCGCTTTTCTTCTCACAATTTAATTTCATCATTCATTTCCGTCCAGCCGAGAAGAATATAAAGGCCGATGCGTTATCCCGAGCATCCGATGTCATGGGGCAAGAGGAACCTCCTCGTCACATAATTCCTCCCGATCGCCTAGTACCCGTTGCTACTTCTACTCTGCAGAGATTGCCTCCCGGTAAGACTTATGCACTCCGTAAACGTATCTTGAAATGGGGTCATTCCTCTATGGTGGCCGGGCATCCGGGAGCTCTAAAGACCGGGCAACTGATCTCCCGCCACTACTGGTGGCCTAGCCTACTCCAAGATGTCAAGGACTTTGTGGCGTCTTGTACCATCTGTGCCAGAGACAAGTCCTCCCATCAAAAACCTGCCGGCCTACTTCAGCCCTTGCCAGTCCCAGACCGCCCCTGGTGCCATATAGGCATGGACTTTGTCACTGACTTACCTCCATCTGCGGGTGACACTGTCATTTGGGTTGTTACTGACCGCTTCTCCAAAATGTCCCACTTCGTGGCTCTTCCTGGATTACCATCAGCTCCTCGCCTGGCCCAGCTGTTCTTTCAGCATATCTTCCGCCTCCATGGTCTTCCTCTTCATATAGTGTCTGACAGAGGCTCACAATTTGTCTCCAGGTTCTGGCGTGCTCTCTGCTCTCAACTCCAAGTGAAGCTGGACTTCGGCCTATCATCCCCAGACCAATGGGCAAGTGGAGAGGGTCAATCAGGTCCTTGGCAGTTATCTTCGACATTTCGTCTCCGCTCGCCAGGACAACTGGTCCAGTCTGCTTCCATGGGCGGAGTTCTCCTACAATCATCTGGACTCGAGCTCCACAGGCAAGTCACCCTTCTATGTGGTCTATGGACGTCATCCTCGCCCTCCTCTGCCTCTCTCTCCATCCTCTGAAGTCCCAGCTGTGGAGGAGTTGTTATCTGACCTGCAGTCAATCTGGGAACAGACTCGACAATCTCTGCGCAAGGCATCTGACCGCATGAAGGACCAGGCGGATAAGAGAAGAAGACCCGCCATGAATTTTCTCCCTGGGGACAAAGTCTGGCTCTCGGCCAAATATGTCCGACTCAAGATTCCCAGCTACAAGTTGGGTCCTCAATTCATCGGTCCTTTCTCGGTGCTAAAACGCCTCAACCCTGTCACCTACAAACTCCGCCTGCCTCCTACGATGCGGATTCCGAACGCCTTCCATGTCTCCCTCTTAAAGCCAGTAGTCCTCAACCGGTTCTCCGATAAGGCTTCGCTCTCTGCTCCACAAGCCGTCTCTGACGACGTCTACATTGTCAAAGACATTCTGACCATGAAAACTGTCAGAGGGAGACGGTTCTTCCTGGTGGACTGGAAAGGATTTGGTCCTGAGGAGAGGTCCTGGGAACCCGAGGCTAACATCCTGGACCAAGATCTCATCAAGAGGGTCCTACAGGCCAGAAAGAGGGGGAGGCCAAAGGGGGGGGGGTACTGTCACGGCCGCGGCGGCGTCCCGTGCTCCGGGCCGCCGCCGCGACTCCTCTCTTCCCCATGCAGCAGCCGGTGTCCGTAAGCAGGGACCCGGCGCTGCTGTTACTTCGGCCCCGGGGGGGCGCCTCACCTCTCCACGCTCCTGTCCGTCGCTGTGCCGGCCGGCGCGCGCGTCCCCGCCTCCTAGGGCGCGCGCGCGCCGGCTGTCTCAGATTTAAAGGGGCAGTGCGCTCCTAATTGGTCATGCACACAATCACTCCCTATAAATTCCAGTCCTGCCCCACTGCAGGTGTTGGAGCCTCTACATGCTTCCCATAGTGTTTGGCCCAGCTCCCTGTTGTTCCTGATACCTGTCCGCTACCTGGTCCCTAGTCCTTGTTCCTGTTTCCTGCTTCCCGTCTCACTGCTGTTCCTGTGTTCAGCCTGTCACCTGCGGTACGCCTACACGCCACTGTCAGTACCTGCTCCTGCCACGCCTCGCCTGCCGTCACCAGCAACCAAGCCAGGGGTAGCGACCTGGGGGTCGTCTGCCGCAGCAAGTCCATCCCGCTTTGCGGCGGGCTCTGGTGAAAACCAGCGGCCCCTTAGACTCCGCTCCCTGGTGAGGTTTGTGCCATCGCTGGTGCCGGTCCAGTGGATCCACTACTCCAGGCGTTACATTTATCAATATCGTCCGTACGTGGACCCAATTTCATCTGATAAAGGCCCCAGAATTTGATATCATCAACTCTACCACCATGAATATGTTGGATATGTCGCGCCAGAGGTGTATCTGACTCTGTACGGATAGTGCTCATATGTTTTGACACTCTTCGACGTAACTCCTGAGTTGTCTTCCCAACATATATTAGTGGGCATGTACACTGTGCAATATAAATCACGTTTTTGCTACTACAGTTCAGAAATTGCCTAACTTCATATGTTCTCCCATCCACAGGGTTACGAAATATTTTGGTTTTGGTCATGTGTCTACACAGACCACAATGACCACACAGAAAAAAAAACCTCACGTTACTCTCTAACCATGTGCGCGGACCAGATGTAGATTGAAGGTGACTATGCACCAACATATCCTTAAGATTAGGACCTCTCCTAAAAGTCACACACGGATGTTTACTAATCACGGGGGCTAGATCTGTGTCTGCCTTCAACAAATGCCAGTGCCGCCTCAGAATTGCCATTACTTTATCCGTATGACCATCATAATTGCCAATGCATCTTATCATCTTCTCCGTCTCACAAGGACGGGTATTCTGTAACAGGCTAGATCTATCACTATTGCAAGCTCTATGATATGCCATCCGTAGATGTTTACTAGGGTACCCCCTATGCCGAAATCTCTGATAGAGATTTTTACATTCCAGCTGGAATTTATGCTCTTCCGAGCAATTACGACGGGCCCTTAAATATTGGCCAATTGGTATACTACGTCGCAGGGACCCAGGATGCCAGCTTTTCCATTGGAGCAGAGAGTTGGCAGATGTTGGTTTGCGGTAGATACCAGTCTGGATTTAGAGAGCATTGTCTATATAGATCTGTAAATCCAAAACATTACTACTCCGGCCACCAAATTCATGCGTGAAAAGCATCCCAATATCATTTCTGTTCAGTGTCAACAAATACCTGTAATAAGGACGCATCCCCATCCCATAGGATGAGGATGTTGTCGATATACCGTGCCCAAAGTAAAATATGTGATGTAAAAAAACTCAAATCATCATCACCAAAAACAATCGTGTTCTCCCACCACCCTTAAAACAAATGAGCATTATTTGATGCACAAGAAGACCCCATAGCAGTGCCTTGTGTTTGATGATAGAATTGTCCATTAAACAAAAAATAATTGAGTGTCAAAATGAATTCTAACAAATCAACAACAAAAGTATTATGTGCCCGAAAGTGGCTGCTTTTTGTGCTAAAAAAATAAGAGGTGGCCTGAATCCCCATGACGTAAATTGCTATATAGGCTCTCCACATCCAGACTGGCAAGCACTGTATTTTCGTTCACAGTTAGATCCATTAATTTTGTAACCATATCTTTCGTGTCCTTAACATAGGATGGTAAAGAGGATACCAGAGGTGCCAAAATATTGTATTTGCTCGCCCCCTGTGTCAAACAGTTGTTACCAGACACTATAGGTCTTTACGTCACATATTTTACTTTGGGCACGGTATTCAGAGGTCAGAGAGGTCAGTGCTGGCTTCAGAGGAGATAGCTGGTGATGTAGCTGTAAATTAACTCTTTGTTGTCCTGTTTTGGTTCCTCATCTCCCTCAACCCCTCCCCTCTCCGTAAGAGAACCATGAAGACGGGGGGGGAGAGCTTCAAACTGGTTTTGCATGATAAAAATGTATTTTTCAGCTAATAAACCGAATTACAAAGTTTCTTAAAATCACCTGTACTATTGATTTCTGCAAAAAAATAAAAATAAACAACAGTGACACTTTAAGCACTAAAGTCCGTATCCAGATTATCTATTTGCTGCCAAAGTGTTTTATATTATTCAGAGACTGCACAGTAAAGCTTTTCTATTTTTATCACTGAGACTCATCTTTCCATCTGCACCAGCACCTATACACATCCGCCACACACCTTGAGTCATTTTTCCCCTCTCTGTGGGTGGCAGTACCGATAGTCCGGGTGGGTCAATTGCCACTCAGGACTGCCGTGACAAGAGCCCAATGAACCCATCACAGCCTGGCAGGTCACCGACCATTTTGGGGAAGTACAGCCAGCCACAACACTAAAGCAGGTACCAACATCGCACCTGTGTGCTGGACTATCACTGGCATCACACATACCATCCCTGGCAGAGCTGTACAACACAACCGACCAACCATCACAGAAGTGGTGTCACAAGTAACAGCCCAGCACGTCACTGGTCGAGTACCACAATTACTTAGCAGCTCCACATTCCTGCCCATAGAGGTGAGTGTCAGCGTGACATCCTGTTTATGATGCCTAATAGGGTATATGGATGGGGTTAGGGGGGGGGAGACAAAGTCTTTAATTAATCTTAGGGCCCTATTCCACAGGAACGATAATCGGCCCCATTCAGCCGATTATCGCTCTGTGAAATAGAGAGAACGATCAGCCGATGATCGTGTCATCGGCTGATCGTTCATTTAGGGCCAGACCTAAAATCATCGTTCCCCCATCGCGCATCACTACAGTGGAATAGCGGTGCACGGCGGGCGACCGACGATTTGAGAAGCAGCAGCAGCATACATTACCTGTCAGGTCTTCTGCTCCGCTCTGTCTTCCTCCCCGGGTCCCACGCGCTCTGGCTTCAGAATAGCCTGTCAGCTGACAGGCCACTCAGCCAATCACAGGCCGGGACCGCCACAGCCAGCTGACAGGCCATTCTGAAGCTAGAGCTCGCCGGACCCGGGGAGGAAGACAGAGCGGAGCAGAAGACCTGACAGGTAATGTATGCTGCAAGGGCTGCAAGGACATCTGTAACGATGTCCCTGCAGCCCTTGCTCAATGATCATTGGGCCGTGGAATAGGCCCAGTAGACGAGCGGCGATAAAGCAGATTGGCGCTCATTTACATCGTAGATTGGGCCCTCCTCGGCCCGTGGAATAGGGCCCTTAGCGTCGTAAGTACTAGATTGGTTACATGTTAGGTGTGTGGCTTTTTGTACCCAGCATGTGTTTTTTTATTAGAACTTATACACTTATACAGTGCCAGGTTCTGCAGTAATACTTACAGATATTCCAAAAGCTGCCATCTTTTTGCCAAATCTTTGTAGAAACCACTGCCAGAATGGGATACTGAGGACAGCAGAAATCTGCAAATGGTAAAAACATTCAAATATTATCTATCTATCTATCTATCTATCTATCTATCTATCTATCTATCGCTCCATGTAATAGAGACAAGGATCAGTCGATGAAGCGATAATCGGCTGATCGTTGGCTTAGGTTAGGACCAAAAATCACTGGGTGCCAACCACGCATCACTACATATAATAGCGGTGCACAGCTGACGGCTAACGATTGCCCAAACACCTGTTACCTTACCTATCCCTGCTCCCGGTCTTCTCTCCTTTGCTTCGCAGCTTTGCAGTCCCAGCAGCAGCGTCTAAACGCGGCCTGTCAGCTAACAGTCCGCTCAGCCAATCAGAGGCCGCTCAGACACTGCTGTTGCTGGGGCCGGGAATCTGCACAGCACAGGAGAGAAGACCGGGAGCAGGGAGAGGTAAGTTATAAGGTGTTTGGGCAAGGACTGCAGGGACATCACTAACAATGTCCATGCAGCCCTTACTGCCCAATTATTGGGCCGTGTAATAGGTCCAGTAAACTAAAATGATTGGGCCGTAGTCAGCGCGTGTAATAGGACCCTGACTATCTTCTCGTACAATGGATACATTAAAGCCAAAAAGAACTAACAGGGCAAAGCATGGTGCAGATACTGTATGTACATCAATGGAGGCTTAAAGGGATACTCCGACAAATTTGTTTTTTTTTTCAAATCAACTGGTGTCAGAGAGTGACAAAGATTCGTAAATTACTTTTCTTAAGAAAACTCAAGTCATCCAGTACTTATCAGCTGTTGTATGACCTGCAGGAAGAGGTGTATTATTTTCAGTATGACACAGTGCTCTCTGCTACAACCTCTGTCAATGTTAGGAACTGTCCAGAGCAGCAGCAAATCCTCATAGAAAACCTCTTGTGCTCTGGACAGTTCCTGACATGGACAGAGGTGGCAGCAGAGAGCACTGTGTCACACTGGAAAGAATACACCACTTCCTGCAGGACATACAGCAGCTGATAAGTATTATCTATCTATCTCATATCTATCTATCTATCTCCTATCTATCTATCTGCAGGTTTTCATTCACATTGTAGGCAATGCGGCATGAAGATATTATGGTCAGGTCGTATCCAGGGGAGTGCTGTAGCTGTCTTGTAGGAGGGCCACTTAATGGAGTAGCTGTGTCTCATGTCGGCTCGTCTTCCCAACCTACAGATGACGCCTCGGACTTCTCGTGTGAATTAGTCCCAAGCCTGGGTCTCACTCCGAGCAGGAGCTAAACCGCATCGATCAGGTAAGTGATCACAGTTATCGCGCTCCTCTCGTCCTGGCGATGAGTCCATAGCGGTACTCTCGTGCCCTCTGGTTAGACATGCCTGGAGACTCTCCTTGTGGTATCCTCCTCAGACATATGGATAAATATATAAGTAAAAACCTCCCATAACGACCCTCTAGTTATTCCTCAGGTGATCAACCGATGATGACATGGATCCCGGCGTCCTTTTGCACAAGATCTATAAATTAAGCAAAAACAGAACATTAGATACTAGTCTCATATAGTACATGTTGATGCAAACACAGGATATATTTGGCAGTTCAATAGCAAGTCATCTCCTATACATACCACTAGTAACTTTATATTCAATATTGAGGCCATATGGCCCCAATGCTCCAAGTTTGTGAATCCACTCTCTCTCCTTTTTAGGAGTGTGTGCCTATCACCTCCCCTCTTTGGCTGAACAACTTGATCGATTATCATGAATTTTAGATCCCTTTCGGTGTGCCCGACTTTGGGGAAATGCTTAGGTACAGGTAAGTCCATTTTGCCCTTACGGATCGAATATCTGTGTTGGGTTAACCTAGTTTTAAGGTCATTGGTGGTTTCCCCAACGTAAATTGTTTTACAAGTGCACCATAATACATACACGATCCAACTCGAGTTACACGTTAGATACTGTCTTATGGGATACTCTCTTAGGGTCACGGGGTGAATGAATTTCTCGCCCTTACACATGTGTTTGCAGTTAACACAAGATAAACATGGGTCCGATCCTTTTTTACGTGGTACTAAATATCCTTGTGTGTCCTCCTTGGGCAATGCTACATCCGTCTTGACAATTCTGTCTCTTAAATTGCTGTTTCTGCGGTATGACAATAATGGTGGATTTTGAAATTCATGTATATTTTTGTAGCTATTCCTGACAATCTGCCAATGTTTTTGAATAATTTGACCTATTTGCGGGGATAGATGTGTGTAGGTTGTTATGAAGGGAATACGATTTAATTCATTTCTGGATTTTCTCTGTGTGAGTAATGTATGTCTGTCCAGTCTATTAACCCTTTCTTTGCTCTCTTCCACTAATCACAGTGGATATCCCCTGTCTGGGAATTCCCTGGCCATTTTGTCAAGTGTTCTATCAACATCCATTTCTGGGTCTGTGATGCTCTTGGCTCTGATCATCTGACTATATGGGAGGGATCTGATCATTTGTCGGGGATGGCAGCTGTCAAACCTGAGTGTATTGTTACAGTCCGTCTCTTTGTTATAGATGTTGCTGACCAGTCTATCCCCTATTAAGGTCACTTCAACGTCCAGGTAATGTATACGATCATGTGAGTGGGTGGCTGTGAATGTAATTGTTTCATCCACGCTATTCAAATGCACTAAGAACTCATTGAACTGTGTGACCTGTCCACAGAAGGAACACGTCATCGATGGAACGCCACCACCCCAGGACATGTTGGAAGTGGTGGGTTCCATAGATGACGCGCTCCTCCAACTCAGCAACCACTATATTTGCGTAGGTGGGTGCCACATTGGCACCCATCGCCAGGCCTCTCTGTTGCATGTACAATTGGCCATCAAAAACAAAGTAATTGTTACTGAGGACTAAATTCAGCAATTGTAGTAAAAATTCCTTCTCCTGCGGGAGCATCTGAAGTTTAGGTAAAACATTCATCATGGCTGACATCCCCCTGCTGATTTCAATAGATGTATATAAGCTACAAATGTCTAAAGTGCCTGATGGAATGGACAGTGATTTGATGATGTTCAGGAAATGTGTTGAGTCTCTTAAGAAGGATCTGGCCCCTGGGGCTAATGGTTGAAAGACTTTATCCAAAAATATAGATCCATGATTTACCACAGAATCTCTTCCCGATACTATCGGTCTCCCAGGGTTTTTTTTTGAGATTCTTGTGAATCTTAGGAATGAAGTATAGTATAGGTGTAATCGGGTGCTCCACTATTAGAAAGTCTTTCAAGTCACCATGTATTATGTTGCTGTCATGTGCCTCTTTAAGCAAAGCTGTTAGTTTTCTAGCAATAGCAAATTTTGGATCATTTTGCAATTGTATATACACCTCATTGTATATACACCCCCAGGGGCCCCCAACCGCAGTTACAGTAGGGCAGGAGAGCAGAGACAGCGTCCTGCAGGCTCTGGCAGTGATCCCTGGCTACAGCTAATGGCTGCTATCAGGGGTCACACAGAGGCTGCAGGACGCTGGGCTCCGGTGTGTGCTCCATGTGTGGCTCACCCTCCCCCCAGCTCCTCTTACTGCACATGACCCCCTCCTGCTGCTGCTGCCATGGCCAAGGACCACTACACCCAGCATGCTGCTAGAGGGAGTAAGTATACTGTACATGTAGTGTGTAATGTGTATGAATGTTATGTGTATAATGCATGAATGTAGTGTGTGTTACATGTCATGTGTATAGGGTGTGGGCTGGATGGTTGAGGCCGGTGATTGGCTGCAGCTCCTATGTATAGTGTAACTGAGGCCGGTGATTGGCTGCAGCTCCTATGTATAGTGTAACTGAGGCCGGTGATTGGCTGCAGCTCCTATGTATAGTGTAACTAAGGCTGGTGATTGGCTGCAGCTCCTATGTATAGTGTAACTGAGGCCGGTGATTGGCTGCAGCTCCTATGTATAGTGTAACTGAGGCCGGTGATTGGCTGCAGCTCCTATGTATAGTGTAACTGAGGCCGGTGATTGGCTGCAGCTCCTATGTATAGTGTAACTGAGGCTGGTGATTGGCTGCAGCTCCTATGTATAGTGTAACTGAGGCCGGTGATTGGCTGCAGCTCCTATGTATAGTGTAACTGAGGCCGGTGATTGGCTGCAGCTCCTATGTATAGTGTAACTGAGGCCGGTGATTGGCTGCAGCTCCTATGTATAGTGTAACTGAGGCCGGTGATTGGCTGCAGCTCCTATGTATAGTGTAACTGAGGCCGGTGATTGGCTACAGCTCCTATGTATAGTGTAACTGAGGCCGGTGATTGGCTGCAGCTCCTATGTATAGTGTAACTGAGGCCGGTGATTGGCTGCAGCTCCTATGTATAGTGTAACTGAGGCCGGTGATTGGCTGCAGCTCCTATGTATAGTGTAACTGAGGCCGGTGATTGGCTGCAGCTCCTATGTATAGTGTAACTGAGGCCGGTGATTGGCTACAGCTCCTGTGTATAGTGTAACTGAGGCCGGTGATTGGCTGCAGCTTCTATGTATACTGTAACTGAGGCCGGTGATTGGCTGCAGCTCCTATGTATAGTGTAACTGAGGCCGGTAATTGGCTGCAGCTCCTATGTATAGTGTAACTGAGGCCGGTGATTGGCTGCAACTCCTATGTGTAGTGTATTATAATGTCACTAAGGTGATATGGTGTATTTTATTGAGGAAAAAATAAAGTGGTATTCAGTCCTTAAAGTGACTGTACCACCAGGCCCAGGCTGAAGCACTGGAGGCGGGCCAATCCACCCTTAGTGGGAGGAAACCCCCGCCCCTCTATGATAGGGTTCCATTGATTCTAATGGAGTCACGTCATGGAGGGGCTGGGGTTTCCTCCCACTAAGGGTGGGTCGGCCCGCCTCCAGTGCTTCAGCCTGGGCCTGGTGGTACAGTCACTTTAAGTGGTGGTCACTGTATGGCGGTAATATTGGTCTGTATACAGTGTATATAGAGTCATTATGCGGTGGTCACTCTTTGGCAGTAATATTGGTCTGTATATAGTGTGTATATACAGTCATTACTGCCATACATTGACTGCCAGATAACGACCCTATATATACATTATATAAAGACCAATATTACTGCCATAGAGTGACCACCACATAATGACTATATATAAAGACCAATATTACTGCCATAAAGTGACCACCAGATAATGACTATATATACACACTATATAGAGATCAATATTACTGCCATACAGTGACTGCTGCATAATATTGATCTGTATATGGTGTATTTAGAGTCATTATATGGTGGTGACTCTATGGCAGTAATATTGGTCTGTATATAGAGCAAAAAATTCACACAGGGGAGAAGCCATTTTCATGTTCAGAACGTAGGAAATGTTTTACAAAGAAATCCATTCTTACTCAACATCAAAAAATTCACACAGGGGAGAAGCCATTTTCATGTTCAGAATGTGGGAAATGTTTTACTAAGAAATCCATTCTTACTCAACATCAAAAAATTCACACAGGGGAGAAGCCATTTTCATGTTCAGAATGTGGGAAATGTTTTACTAAGAAATCCAGTCTTACTAAACATCAAAAAATCCACACAAGGGAGAAACCCATTTTCATGTTCAGAATGTGGGAAATGTTGTACAAAGAAATACAGTCTTACTCAACATCAAATACTTTGCATAAGCCATTTTCATGTTCAGAATGTGGGAAATGTTTTACAAAGAAATCCAGTCTTACTAAACATTAATTCACACAGGGGAGAAGCCATTTTGATGTTCAAAATGTGGTAAATGTTTTACAAAGAAATCCAGCCTTACTAAACGTTAAATAATTCACACAGGGGAGAAGCCATATTCATGTTCAGAATGTGGGAAATGTTTTACAAAGAAATCCAGTCTTACTAAACATCAAATAATTTGCACAGGGGAGAAGCCATTTTCATGTTCAGAATGTGGGAAAAGTTTTTTTTTACAGAAATCAGATCTTATTAAACATCAAAAAATTCACACAACGCATAAGCCTTTTTCATGTTCAGAATGTGGGAAATTTTTACAAAGAAATACAGTCTTACTAAACATCAAAAAATTCACACAGGGGAGAAGCCATTTTCATGTTCAGAATGTGGATTTTTTTTTTTTACAGAAATCAGATCTTACTAAACATCAAAAAATCCACACAACGGATAAGCCTTTTTCATGTTCAGAATGTGGGAATTATTTTACAAAGAACTACAGTCTTACTCAACATCAAAAAATTCACACAGGAGACAAGCCATTTTTATGTTCAGAGTGTGGGAAATGTTTTACAAAGAAATGCAGTCTTACTAGACATCAAATAATTCGCACAGGGGAGAAGCCATTTTCATGTTCAGAATGTGGGAAATGTTTTACAAAGTAATCCAGTCTTAATAATCATAAAAAAATTCAAACAGGGGAGAATCCATTTTCATGTTCAGGATGTGGGAAATGTTTTACAAAGAAATACAGTCTTACGAAACATAAAATAATTCGCACAGGGGTGAAGCCATTTTAATGTTCAGAATGTGGGAAAAGTTTTTTTTACAGAAATCAGATTTTTAGTGACTCCACCCACTGGACTCTTTACCACAGAATGGTCAGGGATTTCAATCAACAAGTTACACTGAATCTGTTCACACAAAGATATATATATCAATCCGCTCAGTTCTTCCTGCTCTATAATATGATGGCCATAGATTAGATAGCATTGTCTTGGTGACTGCTCTCCTATTAAAGGAAAACTATCATGGCAGCTACAGAAGCCTTGAGAAGGCTGCCAAGACAGCTGATTGACACCATATTCTTTCATTGCTTGGGGGTAAAGCATCTAGGGGGTTAAACGAACAGTGTTGGAGTGAGACAGCGGGTGACAACTGCAGATATACCCACTCCATACTTCCTTAAAGAGCAATGCCAGCGAAAAACTTTCTTTCAAATCGACTGGTGTCAAAGTGCCAGAGATTTGTAATTTACTTCTATTAAATAATTTCAGGTCTTCCACTAGTAGCTCTATGTGTCGGGCTCTGCTGAAGAGAGAAGACATTGGGGTGAGTATCAATAGGGCTCCCTCTCTCCCCCCTAGTACGGCAACCATATTCTGCAAGGGAGGGCGGCAATTATGGATACATTATTATATCAATGTGCCCCCTTACTCCATGGGATTAAGTGAGGATGCATGCATCCTCACTTAACCCCTTGTGTGGAATAACCCCTTGTGTGGAATACTGTCAGCAGCATCTGCCAAAATGCTGCATACTGTAATGTGCAGAACACCTCTCACAATGATGGGTGTTTTTCCCTGGGCCTTTTTTGTGTGTTTTATTTTTTAGATATCCGTATCCAGAGGACTGCGTCAAATTCGGTAGACTATGGCTATGACCAGCATTTTTCTTTTTTTTTTTTTATAAAATGGTCAGCGAGGGGTGTGGGGGTGTTCTTTTTTGAATAATAATTTCCGGCTTGGTAGTGGAAGCTGTCTGATAGACGACATCCATTTCAAAGTCAAAGCCTATTGTTAGCTGGTATAAAATGGCTAACACTAACCCTCCCCCCAATATTACCCCAATACCCACTGCCCCAGGGGTACTGAGGACAGCCGGGTACCAGTATTCCCACAGTGTTAAACCTGGCCTGCTATCACCCAGTTCAGAGGCGCCAAATTTGACACTCTGGAACTACTGGCTACTGGTACCCGGCTCTTACCAGTACCCCTGGTGCGGGGGGTACTTGGGTAATAATGGGGGGGGGTTAGTGTTAGCCATTTTATACAGGCTAAAACTAGTCCTCGACTTATTAATTGATTCTGTCAGAAAGCTTCCATTACATTACAGCTTCCATTACTAAGCCTAAAATAAAACACAAGACAATAGAAAAAAGTCTTTTATTAAAAAAGAACACCCCCACACCCCTCTTTGATCATTTTATTTAAAAAAAATGCTGGGCATCGACGTAGTCCAACAAATCCAACATAATCCTCTGGATACTGATATCTGAAAGACAAAAGGGAAAAACACACACAGGAGCTGAACACCCATCATTGTGACAGGTTTTCCGCACCTTACAGTATGCAGCATCTTGGCAGGTGCAGCTTACAGTATGGCACACAAGGGGTTAAGTATGGATGCATGGCATCCATACTTAACCCTTTGTGTGCCAACTGAACCATGAAGTATGGAGGCATGCCATCCTCACTTAACCCCATGGGGGGGCCACATTGATGTCACAATGCATCCTTCCCAGTAAGGTAGGGGGTTAATTGCCCCCTTTTCTTGCTGGGATGGGTGCAGTGTTGGGAGAAGAAGGGGAGCGCGATTGATACTCTCCTCCGACGTCTCTTCTTCAGCAGAGCCTGGTGCACTGAGCTACAAGTGTGCTAGGCTCTGCCTCTTCAAAGATGGAGCCTTAAAAACAGCAGCTACAGCCACTGACTGGCTGAGACGACAATGCTCCAGCATCAGGGGAAAAATGCAGACTCGAAAAACGCCCAAAGTCTCAAAGACCTAGGGTCCTATCAATGCAGCAAGGAAGCCCCATGCAAATCCAGTAGGCAACACTAAAGGTAGGAATATTCAGTGCTGTACATAGGTAGGAGCCCATGCAATAAACTACATGACTGCCATGGAGAAAAAGTGTTTGTCATCTGATGGACCCACAATGGTCTTTATAACCCCTTTACTATTTACCCAATTTCAAAGATTTAAACAGCCAAGACTGGAGTTATCTCCTATCCCGACTATTGTAGCGTGCATGAGTGCAGTGACCTGGGGTAACGATGTTAGTGCTCAAGTTATATGTAAAAAACAAACAAACAAAAAAATCAGCAGTGCATCATCCTAGTTCTACATTTGGACCACAAGAGGGCAGCATATCACATAAAAAAATCTCTTCCCTATAAGCCTAAATACTGGAGGCTGGAGCAGGTGGATGTTATTCTATGATTACCTATATATCTGCCAGAATCTATCTATCTATCTCTCTATCTATCTATCGGTGTGTTTACACAGACAGAGTTATCTGACAGATTTTTGAAGCCAAAGCCAGGAACAGACTATAAACAGGGAACAGGTCACAAAGGAGAGACTGAGATTTCTCCTCTTTTCAAATCCAAAACCTGTCAGATTTATCTGCCTGTGTAAACGCACCATATCTCCCAGTAATACATAGGATTAGTGTCTGATCTGGGACAGCAGGATGTGAGAGAGTATTACTACAGCCAGGGCTGGCTCCAGGTTTTTGTGGGCTCTTGGGCGACCAAGCCTCAGCGGGCCCCTCATTTGCACACTATGCACAATAACATGAGACACCACTAACATATACAGACATACATTATTGACATAGATACTGACCGACTGACTGACACTGACACACTCGGACACTGACACACAGCAGTTACAGCTCAGTCTTCTCCCTCTTCCTCTCTGTCGGGCTGCTCTCCACACTGTGAGGTTGAGGACCTTAAGGTCATGTGATCAGGTCCTTCACCCTTTTCTCTCTCTGTGCAGGTCCTGCTCCGTCTCCTGTGTCTTCTGATGTTCAGTGCACACCCTGGACTGCAGTGAGCGGGCCGAACATCAGAAAACCGGGCCCCTCTCCCTCTCTGGGCCCCTAGAGATGCTTTGGGCCCAGGCACTTGCCCAGGTAAGCCCTGTGCTGACGCCGGCCCTGACTACAGCTCCTTCATGCTTTGTCACCCAGCTTTCCCAGACTCCTACAATGACTATACAATCCCTGGGCTGCAGGGTTGTGGGAAAGCTGGGTGCCCTCATTCATATCCTGTATATTTTCACCTGCTTTTTTGGGTTATTTTCAGCCTGGAAACAAGGTGAGATGTAAATGAGCTGAATCGTTTTCTCCAAGGAGACACTGCACAGATTTTATTTTACACAATTAGATATAGAAGATAAAACCGGATCCTTTATTTCCCGGTGAGCCCGTGCTGGAGCGGTGGCCATGTGGGCAGTCGCCTAGGGGCATCTTTCCAGGCGCCCCTGCACCATTACTTATTAAAGATGAGGATGGGGAGTATTGATCCTGCAGCTTCATTGATTTTGTCACATCTCATCCTAGAGGTGTACACTGAGCGATTTTTAAAGATTAACGATCACAAACGAGATATATGTTTATCGTTAACCTGAAATTGTTCACCACATTACACAGAACGATAGTTAGTTACGATCGTTATTGCGATCGTTACTATGATCGTTTATTCCTTCTGATCCCAGAAAAACAATGAACAATGTAGAATTACAGTGAATGATTAGTGAAAAAATGCGGAACTTGAGCGAACGAACGTGGAATTACAGCGAACGATTAGCGAACAATTAACGATAATTTTAGGTTCAGATCTAAGTCAACGATCAACGACATACAAATGATTTTTCGATCGTTGCGTGCAATTACACAGAACGATTATTGTTTAAATTCGAACGATTTAGCGATTTTTCGCACGATAATCGTCCCGTGTAATAGGGCTAAGAGGCTGAGAGCGGCCACAGCTGATGACCCACATTCACCTGTAACAGAGACTTGTATGCTCCAAGCAGAAGAGATAACTTACATGTCATCTGTAGTGTCAAATGGGGCTAAACTGCAACACTAGGCTCAGCCTATGAACAAAGGTGTAATATACTCCAGAGCTGCACTCACTATTCTGCTGGTGGGGTCACTGTGTACATACATTACATTACTGATCCTGTACAGATCCTGAGCTACATCCTGTATTATATTCCAGAGCTGCACTCACTATTCTGCTGGTGAGGTCACTGTGTACATGCATTACTTATCCTGTACTGATCCTGAGTTACATCCTGTATTAGGCTATGTTCACACAAAGTATGTTTCCGTAAAAGTACGGCAGTTGAAATCGGCAACAACGGCCGTACTTTGTACGGAAACATACGTTGCCTTTTCTTCTATGGGATCTCGGCTGGAGCATATACACATAGGGGGAGATTTATGAAAGGGTGTAAATATACACCTGGTGTAAACTGCCCACAGCATCCAATAACAGCTCAGCTTTCAGCACTGGTAAAATAGAAGAGGAGCTGTGATTGGCTGCTGTGGACGGTTTACACCAGGTGTATATTTACATCCTTTCATAAATCTCCCACATAGTATACGATCCAGCTGGGATACCCTGCAGCGCTGCAAAGAACTGACATGTCAGTTTTCTGCGGCCACTATTCAGCCATATCAGTTCACTCAATGAAGCGAGTGGCCCCGGCCGAAGTTTCATTGTGTGCTGTGGGGAGTTCTGATGCGGGCGCACATGGATTCGCCCGCATCAGAACGCCGCGGCGCCAAAGATCTTTTTTTTAGAGACCGGCCGGGTCAGGGTTCCAGGGTGTGAACATGGCTTTATACTGCAGAGCTGCACTTACTATTCTGCTGGTGAGGTCACCGTGTACTTACATTAAATTTCTTATCCTGTACTGATCCCGAGTTATATCCTGTATTATACCCCAGAGCTGCACTCACTATTCTGCTGATGGGGTCACTGTGCACATAACACACAAAAACACAGAAAAATGCAACAGCTCACTGCAATGGCAAGATACAGACCCACTACAGACATAGAAATAGTTAATAGCAGCCCCCCCCCGAACTGCCCAAAAAACTTCCACAAAAATAATGAGGCTCTTAGTTACCACTTGAAAATGGTGTAAACTACCCCACCACGTTACGGTGGCCTCATACCGGGGCAGTCCTATGCTGTGTACATACATTACATAACTGATCCTCTACTCATCTTGAGTTGCATCCTGTATCATACCCCAGAGCTGCACTCCCTATTCTGCTGGTGGGGTCACTGTGTACATAAATTACATTACTGATCCTGTACTTATCCTGAGTTACATCCTGTAAACAAAAATTATTCCTGCTGGCTATGGTGGAAAGGAGTCAGATCACACATGAGATGTATGGGGCCCTGCAGACCAGTCATACCCCAGTAGTCCCTGTCCACCCCAGTAGTGTCTGTAATAGAGATCTGAACATGGAGCAATAGAAGAAGGTGACTGGTCTGATGGGTCAGGTTCTCCATTATGTGGACAGCCGGGTGTGTGCTCATCCCTTTCCTGGGGTATAGATGGCACCAGGATTCACTATGGGAAGAGGATAAAGCCTTTTAGGACCAGGGAGCGACCGGATATTTCCTGGCAGAAGGTATGCTGAGCCTTGTAGTACTTCCCGATGAGCCTGTAGTTATAAATCTCTGCTACTCTGCTTCTCTATAGGGATTCAGCACTTGGAGCTGTCCGGAGAGCTGGTGCTGAAATCAGGTCTTACTCACCTCTCAGGACTCTGCAGGATCACTGTCCTCCAGCCACCAAAACTATTGCTCTCTGTTCACATTTGTGCATTTTATTACATTAAAATTTAAAAATATTACCAAAAATGCAACAATTGATCACAGTTACATCCTGTATTATACTGCAGAGCTGCACTCACTATTGTCTCATATGACTGTATCTATGTGAATAGACCCCAACAGTAAGATTGTAGGTTTGTGAGCTCACTGTGTACAAATGTATGATCACTATTATTATCGGTCATGATGTGTCTTCAGTTAGTGCCCCCTAGTGGTGGCCGCAGATGATAAGAATTTTATTGTTGCAGAAAATTTAGAGCTGTAAGCCAAATAAAGGAAGATATGAGAAGTTAGAGTCAGGACCACTCTTTATATGAATAGTAGGAGACTGCTCTAGATGTCTCATCTGTATTAACATTAAGAAATAAGTCAGGGGGGATGATCCTGTCCCAGTGTAGAGGGCTGCAATGACATGAACCTGTCCTAGTAGGGTCCGCATTGTGTTCCCTTAGACACCCCCTTAAATATCAGAAGACTCGTCCTTGATTGTTGTTGCTCAGACAAGGTCACAGCATAGCTTTCTATGACATGTAATACTTGAAATGTTTCCCAAGCTGTGTTATGTCTCCTGCTTTATGCTATGTGACTTAGTGATTCTGCAAGGCATGGAAGATATTGGCTGGTGGCCCACCGGCCCTCGGCGTGCGTTCCCGTTCCACAGACGAAAATGTGCCATGATTGATTTTAATCCGTTAATAACATTTCTGGGTCTGTCACATCCGAGGTTGTGTGGAAGCCGCTCATTATTTATACATGAGTAATGAGATGTCCCAGCATGGTCCTACACTACAGTAGTATTACTCCAGATGTGCTATACAGCTAGAAGACTGCACAGAACTTCTTTTATCCCTATTAAGCATTGCACAGATTAAATATATATAATATAGAGAAAATAATTGGAGAAACTGAGTTACATCCTGTATTATACTGCAGAGCTGCACTCACTATTCTGCTGGTGGGGTCACTATGTACATACATTACTGATCCTGTACTGATCCTGAGTTACATCCTGTATTATACTCAAGAGCTGTACTCACTATTCTGCTAATGGGGTCGCTGGTTATATACATTACATTGCCTATCCTGTACTGATTCTGAGTTACATCCTGTATTATACTCCAGAGCAGGACTCACTATTCTGCTGGTGGGGTCACTGTGTACATAAATTACATTACTGATCCTGTACTAATCCTGAGTTACATCCTGTATACAAAAATTATTCCTGCTGGCTATGGTTTTCAGACTGACACAATGCTCTCTGCTGTCCTCTCTGGCCAAGCCAGGAACTCTCTCTCTCGGTTTTCTATGAATCCCCATAGAAAACCTCTCCTGCACTGGACAGTTCCTGTCTCAGCCAGAGATGTCAGCAGAGAGCACTGTGTCAGTTTGAAAATAAATCATTTCCTGCAGGACATACAGCAGCTAATAAGTATGAGAAGACTTGAGATTTTTTGATAGAGGTAAATTACAAATTTTTATAACTTTCTGACACCAGTTGATATGAAAGAAAAAGATTTTTGCTGGAAAATACTGGAACTTCAGTATAGAATCATCTAAGCGAGTCCTGCTGAATACTTGTATCGAATGCTTGAGATCTTGGAGAAAAACTGAAATACAGCTACAGACTGTATAGTTTGAGATGACGCTAACACTTAAGAAGAATCCTTAAAATAGGAATAGACAAAAGGAAAAAGGAATATAGGCAGAAGGAAAGAGATGCAGAGGGTCAGGGATTAGAGAAGGAAGAAGAGTACCCCCAAGTGATATGATTCACTCAATGAGACCCCAAGGACTAAGATCCCACTGCAGCCATAGGCTCTGTCAGCAGCTCCTTCCCAGATCAGATCCCTCAATAACAATGTGACTGATCTGTATGTCCCAGTTATTATGCTTCCTTCTCAAATATTAGTGTCCCCTGTAGCCATTAGTAATGCCCCTCCCCCAGTAACAGTGCCCCCTGTAGCCATTAGTAATGCCCCTTCCCCAGTAATATGGAGCCCTGTAGCCATTAGTAATGCCCCTTCCCCAGTAATATGGACCCCTGTAGCCATTAGTATTGCCCCTTCCCCAGTAATATGGAGCCCTGTAGCCAGGTATAATGCCCCAATTCCCAGTAATAGTGTCACCAGTAGTCAGCAATTATGACCCTGTAACAAGTAATAAAACTCTCTTGCAGCCAGAAACAAGGCTCCATAATCCATTATGATGACCACATTCCTCTATAATAACATCCCCTTTGCCAATAATAAAATAATAAGGCCCCTGTAGCTAGATATGCCACCTGCAGCCAGATACAGTGGTCCCTGTAGACAGATAGGCCCCCTATAGCGAGTGGTAATGCCTCAGTAGCTAGAGACAATGCTCCCTACAGCCAGATACAACACCCCATATAACCAGATATGCCTCCTATGACCAGATGCAATGTCCCCTTTAGTCAGATACAGTATGCCCTTTAAAAACACATACAATGCCCCCTGTAGCCAGCAATGCCCCATATAACTCAAAACAATGCCTTGCAAACAGAAAGAAAGTTACACTTACTTCCAATCAATTTAACACTGTGCCTCCTGCAGCCAGATACAATACCTCTATAACCAGATATAATAACCCTATAACCAGATACAATACCTCTATACCCAGATACAATACCCCTATAACCAGATACAATGCCCCTATGACCAGATACAATACCCCTATAACCAGATACAATGCCCCTATAACCAGATACAATACCTCTATAACCAGATACAATGCCCCTATAACCAGATACAATACCCCTATAACCAGATACAATGCCCCTATAACCAGATACAATACCCCTATAACCAGATACAATACCTCTATAACCAGATACAATGCCCCTATAACCAGATACAATGCCCCTATAACCAGATACAATACCTCTATAACCAGATACAATACTCCTATAACCAGATACAATGCCCCTATAACCAGATACAATGCCCATATAACCAGATACAATACCTCTATAACCATATACAATGTCCTTATAACCAGATACAATGCCCCTATAACAAGATACAATACCCCTATAACCAGATACAATGCCCCTATAACAAGATACAATACCACTATAACCAGATACAATGCCCCTATAACCAGATACAATGCCCCTATAACCAGATACAATACCCCTATAACCAGATACAATGCCCTTATAACCAGATACAATACCCCTATAACAGATACAATGCTCCTATAACCAGATACAATGCCCCTATAACCAGATACAATACCCCTATAACTAGATACAATACCCCTATAACCAGATACAATAGCCCTTGTTACTAGATATACTACCTGGATCAAATTCCATGTCTGCTATAGCCAGATACAATGTGCCCCTATAACCAGTTAGAATGACCCTTACCACTAGATACGCCCCCCATAACAAAACACGGCGTTTTTTTACGCCGGACTTATAAATGTCCCCGCATCTCCGGCGCTACGGAGATTTATGTAGAGGTGGACCGCCTCCCGTGCGCGTCGGTGCGCACAGCCGAAAACTTAGGCCACCTGAAAGGTGAAGTAGGTTTTTGGCGTATCTTTTAGTGTTAAAAATGATAAACCGCGCCCCCAGTTCTGGCCCCTCCACACCCCCTCCCCGGCGTACCCGGTGGAAAGGGGCGATTTGCGAATATTTTATTCGCAAGTGGCCGTTTTGCGAATAAAATATTCGCAAATCGCCCATTTCCGCCGAAAAATACACATTTTTGTAATGATACATGTCGCCCAATGTCTCCTTTAACCATATACATTATGGCCCCTTTACCCAGATACAGTGGCCCCTGAAGCCAGAAACAATGCCCTATGTAGCTAGAGAGGCTCTCTGTCGCCATATACAATAACAATGGTAGTTAGCTATGCCCCCTGTAACCAGATGCAATGCCCCATATTGTCACAGGCTGAAGTGTATTGAGTGTAGGAGACTGGACTTTTCCATATACATATTTGTTATAATGGCCGCCTATGGCAAACTGTGCACAATAGTCAAGATGAACCTGAACACTAAACCCCAAAAGAGACCTGAACCCTACACAGGCACAGCAGGCGGGAAAGTAGTATATAAAACTATGAATAAAATAGTAATTATATGGGAAAAACTATTCTTATAGGAAGGGACTGGAACCTTTTATCAAATGTATTTTTTTTATTTTTTGAGCAACATTATCAAATATCAGTATAAATCATAATAAAATACTACAGCCGAGCGCATAGACCAAGATTTTATTCACCCTAATTCCTGCCAATGGCCGACTGTTCATTGTATGGTTAGTACAAGTGTTTGTATCAAGATGTTTAAATAAAGATTATTGAAAATCATGATGTCATTTGTTTACAAACTGGACCCTTCAGAGCTTTATTAGGAGTTGGACTGTAAGTATGCATATCCATTGGCTCCTGGTATGTTTTGTTATTTTCTATTTTTAATCAGTTTTCTCCATGTAATCTTTTATTTTGTCACACACATAGGCGATTTGTGCGAGAGATTGACTACGGAAAAAGACTTCTAGTCATGGAGGAAGAGCTGAACATCATCTACAGCGAGGAGGACCAGTTCGTGGAGGATACAGACTTTCCCGTCGTCTACGAGGAACATGTGAGTGAGAATTCCCCATCCATTATAGCAGGGTATAGCAGATAGGATACACTGTGGGATGTTTGTATAGAGATGGGGTTGAGTACATAGTGGGGTGTCCTGTCCAGGAGTATCTGTACCTGTAGATACTCCTCCCTGCCCCCCCCCCATAGGAGACAGTGGTGATGGGAGGAGATGTGTAGAATGGGGAGCTATAAATACCTTACACCCTGTTACTTATTCCCCATGTTCAGCCATTTCCAACTGCCATTTTGCCATGTTCCATGCAGGGGGCGGGGCTTAGTTGGGCCATGATAACTGCTGGGTGGTGGCTGTGGTCTATGGCCGGGCTCATGCACTGTGTGTGTTATGTGATCTCCAGCACCTCTGCGGACATAGGAAGGAATATACTCCTATAAGGTAGAGAGGGAAATCACATAGCACACATAAGCCATGGGCCTGGCCTAAGACTTTATCCAGATGTGCAGTAATGTGTGACAATGCTATCACTGGGTCAGGATCTACTGTGTGATCTCTAAGGTCAAATAATAAAAAATAATTATAATATATATATGGTACAGTATGGGATTTGTAGTTCTGCAACCTGAAGCTCTCCTGGTTGCATAACTACAAGCCCCATCCTCATGTTGTGGTGATGGTACAAGATGGGAGTTGTAATTATGCAACCAGGAATGCTCTAGGTTGTAGAACTACAACTCCCATGATCATGGTGTGGGGACAACACTTTATGGGAGTTGTAGTTTTCCAACTTGGAGTTCTCCTGGTTGCATAACTACAAGCCCCATCCTCATGTTGTGGTGACAGTACAAGATAAGAGTTGTAGTTCTGCAATCTGGAGCTCTCCAAGTTGCATCACTACAACTCCGGTCATGTAATGTCACCAGGGCATAATGGGAGTTGTACACAGCTGCTCCTGTGTTATTTTGGTGCGCAACTTGCTATGTGTACTGGCGCCCTGGAGTGTTGTTGTGTTTCCCTGCTGTTTCTCTAAATAAAGAATTTAACAGCTGGAGAGTCACAGAGGGGGTGGCGGGGAAGCCTGCAGTGATATCCCCCCCCCCATTACACAGCCACTGAGATGCTGACATACAAGAGGGGTGCCGCTGGACATTGTCCCTCTACGGGCTCTACAGGCAGACAGGGATGCCTGGAGTGTAATCCCCCATCATACAGCACCGCTGACATGTCGCTCGGGTTTGTCAAGGGGGAGGTGCCCTATGGATGAACGGGGCCACCGCTGCTCTTGCACAATGTTCTGGGGATGGCCTATGGAAGGGAAGGCACAACGACTGCTGTACATTGTCCTGGCTATACGGGCAGATGGGGAAGCCAGTAGTGGAATCCTCCCCCCACCACTCGCACGGCAGCATCTCCTCCGCATTGTAATGGGTGGGGGGGGGATTCCACGACAGGCTTCCCCGTCTGCTTGTAGAGCCGGGACGTTGTCAAGCAGCACAGCTATGGACCCCCGCAGTGCACAGCAGCCCGGCCATCCTCCATAGCGGCCGAGCTGTGAGCGCTGAGTAACTATGCCGGTCACTCTCCGTGTGTGAGGCAGCATGGAGCTCCGGATTTGCCGCAAATGGAGGAGAGCACTGGAGGAGAGCGCGCTATAACAAACCCGGCATGGTACAACTATTTATTGATATGTAATTACAAAAATGACCATGTCAGCAGGGTTCTGTGTATTGTCTGCTAGATACGTTCTAAGAATAAATTTTATTTATTGCATGATGACTGGAGTACTCCTTTAAATAAAAATAAATAAACATATATATATATATATATATATATATATATACAGTGTCGGACTGGGGTACCTGGGGCCCACCAGAGGAAATGATCCTTGGGGCCCACCAATAAAGAACCAGTGAGACAGGACATGCTGACCCGACCCTTTCCTTGATTCATCAGTATCTGTGACAACTTCCTAATGAATAACATGTTTTCAGTCGAACTGGAACTCTCAGAATACCCTACACTAAATCTCTCAGGGTATAATGAGAGTTGTAGTTTCTGAGAGGATGACCCTTTAAAAATAATTGCTATGTAGAGGATCCTGAAGGTCCAGCGATAAATCTCTACAGCCCAGTTGTTATAAGAGGATTGTCTATTCACTGTACTACAAATCCCAACATATTCTAAGAGCTGTAGACTGTCAGTAAATGTTGGGAGTTGTAGTGTCTCCAGCTGTTATAGTTGGAGGATCTTAGGTGTATTGTACACTGGATGCTGTATGGGAGATCAGAATACATAGCCCCTCTGTGCAGCATCCCCCAAAATATAGCCCCTCTGTGCAGCATCCCCCAATACATAGCCCCTCTGTGCAGCATCCCCCAATACATAGCCCCCTCTGTGCAGCATCCCCCAATACATAGCCCCCTCTGTGCAGCGTCCCCCAATACATAACCCCTCTGTGCAGCGTCCCCCAATACATAGCCCCCTCTGTGCAACATCCTCCAATACATAGCCCCCTCTGTGCAGCATCCCCCAATACATAGCCCCCTCTGTGCAACATCCTCCAATACATAGCCCCCTCTGTGCAGCATCCCCCAATACATAGCCCCCTCTGTGCAGCATCCCCCAAAATATAGCCACACTGTGCAGCATCCCCCACAATACATAGCCCCTCTGTGCAGCATCCCCCACAATACATAGCCCCTCTGTGCAGCATCCCCCAATACATAGCCCCTCTGTGCAGCATCCCCCAATACATAACCCCTCTGTGCAGCATCCCCCAATACATAGCCCCCCTCTGTGCAGCATCCTCCAATACATAACCCCTCTGTGCAGCATCCCCCAATACATAGCCCCCCTCTGTGCAGCATCCTCCAATGCATAGCCCCCTCTGAGCAGCATCCCCCCAATACATAGCCCCTCTGTGCAGCATCCCCCAATACATAACCCCTCTGTGCAGCATCCCCCACAATACATAGCTCCTCTATGCAGCATCCCCCAATACATAGCCCCCTCTGTGCAGCATCCCCCAATACATAGTCCCTCTGTGCAGCATCCTCCAATACATAGCCCCTCTGTGCAGCATCCCCCAATACATAACCCCTCTGTGCAGCATCCCCCCAATACATAGCGCCCTCTGTGCAGCATCCCCCCACAATACATAGCCCCTCTGTGCAGCATCCCCCAATACATAGCCCCTCTGTACAGCATCCCCCAATACATAGCCCCCTCTGTGCAGCATCCCCCCAATACATAGCGCCCTCTGTGCAGCATCCCCCCACAATACATAGCCCCTCTGTGCAGCATCCCCCAATACATAACCCCCTCTGTGCAGCATCCCCCAATACATAGCCCCTCTGTGCTGCAGCCCCCAATACATAGTCCCTCTGTGCAGCATCCCCCAAAATATAGCCCCTCTGTGCAGCATCCCCCCCAATACATAGCCCCTCTGTGCAGCATCCCCCACAATACATAGCCCCTCTGTGCAGCATCCCCCACAATACATAGCCCCTCTGTGCAGCATCCCCCACAATACATAGCCCCTCTGTGCAGCATCCCCCAAAATATAGCCCCTCTGTGCAGCATCCCCCACAATACATAGCTCCCTCTGTGCAGCATCCCCCCCAATACATAGCCCCTCTGTGCAGCATCCCCCAAAATATAGCCCCTCTGTGCAGCATCCCCCACAATACATAGCTCCCTCTGTGAAGCATCCCCCAATACATAGCCCCTCTGTGCAGCATCCCCCAAAATATAGCCACACTGTGCAGCATCCCCCACAATACATAGCCCCTCTGTGATGCATCCCCAACAATACATAGCCCCTCTGTGCAGCATCCCCCACAATACATAGCCCCTCTGTGCAGCATCCCCCACAATACATAGCCCCTCTGTGCAGCATCCCCCAATACATAACCCCTCTGTGCAGCATCCCCCAATACATAGCCCCCTCTGTGCAGCATCCCCCACAATACATAGCCCCTCTGTGCAGCATCCCCCACAATACATAGCCCCTCTGTGCAGCATCCCCCACAATACATAGCCCCTCTGTGCAGCATCCCCCAATACATAGCCCCCTCTGTGCAGCATCCCCCACAATACATAGCCCCCTCTGTGCAGCATCCCCCACAATACATAGCCCCCCTCTGTGCAGCATCCTCCAATGCATAGCCCCCTCTGAGCAGCATCCCCCCAATACATAGCCCCTCTGTGCAGCATCCTCTAATACATAGCCCCTCTGTGCAGCATCCCCCAATACATAACCCCTCTGTGCAGCATCCCCCCAATACATAGCCCCCTCTGTGCAGCATCCCCCAATACATAGTCCCTCTGTGCAGCATCCCCCAAAATATAGCCCCTCTGTGCAGCATCCCCCCCAATACATAGCCCCTCTGTGCAGCATCCTCCAAAATATAGCCCCTCTGTGCAGCATCCCCCACAATACATAGCCCCTCTGTGCAGCATCCCCCACAATACATAGCCCCTCTGTGCAGCATCCCCCACAATACATAGCTCCCTCTGTGCAGCATCTCCCCCAATACATAGCCTCTCTGTGCAGCATCCCCCACAATACATAGCCCCCCCTGTGCAGCATCCCCCCAATACATAGCCCCCTCTGTGCAGCATCCTACAATACATAGCCCCTCTGTGCAGCATCCCCTAAATACATAGCCTCCTCTGTGCAGCATCCCCCCAATACATAGCCCCCTCTGTGCAGCATCCTCCAATACATAGCCCCTCTGTGCAGCATCCCCTAAATACATAGCCTCCTCTGTGCAGCATCCCCCCAATACATAGCCCCCTCTGTGCAGCATCCCCCAATACATAGCCACCTCTGTGCAGCATCCCCCAATATATAGCCCCTCTGTGCAGCATCCCCCAATACATAGCCCCTCTTTGCAGCATCCCCCAAAATATAGCCCCTCTGTGCAGCATCCCCCAATACATAGCCCCCTCTGTGCAGCATCCCCCAATACATAGCCCCTCTGTGCAGCATCCCCCACAATACATAGCCCCTCTGTGCAGCATCCCCCAATACATAGCCCCTCTGTGCAGCATCCCCCAATACATAGCCCCCCTCTGTGCAGCATCCCCCAATACATAGCCCCTCTGTGCAGCATCCTCCACAATACATAGCCCCTCTGTGCAGCATCCCCCCCCCAATACATAGCCCCTCTGTGCAGCATCCCCCACAATACATAGCCTACTCTGTGCAGCATCCCCCAATACATAGCCCTTCTGTGCAGCATCCCCCAAAATATAGCCCCTCTGTGCAGCATCCCCCAATACATAGCCCCCTCTGTGCAGCATCCCCCAATACATAGCCCCCCTCTGTGCAGCATCCCCTCCACAATACATAACCCCCTCTGTGCAGCACCCCCCCACAATACATAGCCCTCCTCTGTGCAGCATCCCCCAAAATATAGCCCCTCTGTGCAGTATCCCCCAATACATAGCCCCCTCTGTGCAGCATCCCCCCAATACATAGCCCCCTCTGTGCAGCATCCCCCAATACATAGCGCCTCTGTGCAGCATCCCCCAATACATAGCCCCTCTGTGCAGCATCACCCAATACATAGCCCCTCTGTGCAGCATCACCCAATACATAGCCCCTCTGTGCAGCATCCCCCCAATACATAGCCCCTCTGTGCAGCATCCCCCCAATACATAGCCCCTCTGTGCAGCATCCCCCCAATACATAGCCCCTCTGTGCAGCATCCCCCTAATACATAGCCCCTCTGTGCAGCATCCCCCCAATACATAGCCCCTCTGTGCAGCATCCCCCTAATACATAGCCCCTCTGTGCAGCATCCCCCCAATACATAGCCCCCCTCTGTGTAGCATCACCCAATACATAGCCCCTCTGTGCAGCATCCCCCACAATACATAGCCCCTCTGTGCAGCATCCCCCAATACATAGCCCCTCTGTGCAGCACCCCCCCAATACATAGCCACTCTGTGCAGCATCCTCCCAATACATAGCCCCTCTGTGCAGGATCCCCCCCACAATACATAGCCCCCTCTATGCAGCATCCCCCCCACAATACATAGCCCCTCTGTGCAGCATCCCCCCAATACATAGCCCCTCTGTGCAGCATCCCCCAATGCATAGCCCCCCTCTGTGCAGCATCCCCCAATGCATAGCCCCCCTCTGTGCAGCATCCCCCCAATACATAGCCCCCCTCTGTGCAGCATCCCCCCAATACATAGCCCCCCTCTGTGCAGCATCCCCCAATACATAGCCCCTCTGTGCAGCATCCCCCAATACATAGCCCCCTCTGTGCAGCATCCCCCAATACATAGCCCCTCTGTGCAGCATCCCCCAATACATAGCCCCTCTGTGCAGCATTCCCCAATACATATCCCCCTCTGTGCAGCATCCCCCTAATACATAGCCCCTCTGTGCAGCATTCCCCATGTAGAATTAAAAACAAAATAATAAAAACCTACTCACCTCTCACAGCGATCCCCAGCAGTCTCTCTCCCTCCTGGAGCTCCGGTCCCATGCAGCGTCCTGGGCTTCTTCCCTCTTCAGGCCTCCTGGCCTCCGCTCCTTGTTCCTCCGCGCCGGTGTGCGTCCACGAAGTGACGTCACCGGGAGGAGGACGCTCTAGCAGACGTGCCTGCGCGCGTCTGCTCCTATAGGAGGGTAGTTTAAAGGGGAAGAGCGGCCGCAAGTAGATCCCGCGGCCGCGGTCCCCCACAAACAGAATGTTGGGCAGGGCCCCCAGAGAGTAATACAGTGCTGCGTCTGAGGCTGTGGCCTAGTCAGGTGATGACAGAAGCACTGTATTACTGTCTGGGGCCCAGCTGTCAGACAGCCAGTGTGCAGGCGGAGGGGCCCAGTCCGACACTGTATATATATATATATATTAGAATGCACTCTTATTTATTATTAGGTGTAACATACATTTATTGGCAAATAGCTGCTATACTGTAGGCCCCAAACTGTAAGGGTGCCGCCTGCCTCAATGTCAAGCGGCGTTGACATGCCAATTGTTGGAGCGGAGAGCGGAGGAGAGAGTAAGCGTGTGAGCCCTCTCATAGAGTCTCTGTTTAACACTGAGGCTTCTGCCACGGATCTTTGCTGCCCCGGTCTTGCAGGCCAGATGTGGCTCTTTTGATGGCCGCGACTGCCCCTCCGCCTCACCTACTGCCTGCCCGGACGTGCTCCTCCAATCCAATCAGCACAGAGCGGGAGCGTGGGGCCGGTGCGACAGGCCGTGGCGCATGTGTTGATTGGATGCGTGCACCACGGCCCACCGCAGCGGCCCCAAGCTCCCGCTCTGAGCTGATTGGATTGGAGGAGCACGTCCGGGCACGTTGTCATAAGGAGGCCGCCCGCTGCTAGACAATTTTGGAATGGGCAGTGCTGCAGCTGCAGCTCCTCTCCCAGCGGCCCGCGGTCTCCTGTGATCTTCCAGTGCTGGCAGCATGGTAAAGAGACACTACCTGCGCCGTATGTGTCAGGCAGCCTCTATCATAAATCATAGAGGCTGCAGGGGCAATCGACCAAAGCAGTGTCTCTGTACTATGCTTCCTGCACCGGAAGATCACAGGAGACCGCGTGCTGCCGGGAGAGGAGCTGCTGGGAACAGGTGACAGGTGAAGTTTTGTTTTTGTTTTTATTCTGGTGGGGAAGTGCGCTGGCCGGGCTGGTGTCAATAGTAGGGCACTGCACAGAGGGGAGGGTCTGGATTGGGTGACTATATGAGGCACTATTGGGGCGTATTGGCTACTATATGGGGGGTATTAGATACTATATGGGGCACCATTGGGGGGTATTGGCTACTAAATGGGGCACTATTGGTGGGTACTGGATACTATATGGGCATTATGGGGTATTGGCTACTATATGGGGGTATTGGCTACTATATGGGGCACTATTGGGGGTATTGGATACTATATGGGGAACTATGGGGGTATTGGCTACTATATGGGGCACTATTGGGGGTATTGGATACTATATGGGGAACTATTCGGGGTATTGGATACTATATGGGGCACTAGATACTATACCAGGCGCTATGGGTGGATTAGATACTATACCAGGCACTATGGGGTATTGGCTACTATATGGGGCACTGTGGGGGATTGGCTACTATATGAGGCACTGTGGGGGGATTGGCTACTATATGGGGCACTAATGGGGGTATTGGATACTATATGGGCACTATAGGGATATTGGATACTATATGGGCCACTATTGGGGGGATTAGATACTATACCAGGCACTATGGGGGGATTGGCTACTATATGGGGCACTGTGGGGGGATTGGCTACTATATGGGGCACTGTGGGGGGATTGGCTACTATATGGGGCACTGTGGGGGGATTGGCTACTATATGAGGTACTGTGGGGGCATTAGCTACCATAAGGGGCACTATGTGTGTGTGGGGGGGGGTCAAATGGCATAGTGTGTATGTGAGGGGTAGTGTGTGGAGGAGGTCAGGTGGGGTAGTGTGTTAGTGAAGGTGGTCAGGTGGGGTAGTGTGCGTGGGGATGGTGATGGGGTTAATTGTGGGTTAACAGCAGAGGGGGCATTTTTACTATTTGGAGGTTACAGCAGAAGGCCTTATTACTATATGGGGACACAGCAGGGGGCATTATTACTATATGGAGGGTACAGCAGGAGGCCTTATTACTATATGGGGACTCAACAGGGGGCATTATTACTATCTGCTTATGACGGCA
The DNA here is from genome assembly GCF_027789765.1 of Dendropsophus ebraccatus. NCBI lineage: Eukaryota > Metazoa > Chordata > Amphibia > Anura > Hylidae > Dendropsophus > Dendropsophus ebraccatus. The sequence goes on from NC_091466.1 coordinate 31,968,069, forward strand.
CTCAGAGGGCCCATGCCCCGGATGTTTTAGGACCCTAGCAACGCCCCTGTACTAAAGTATATGACGATCTCACCATATGTATACTGTTTGTAGATCAATGGTAGTCTGCTCATCCCGAATGTGCAGGGTAGGAGGATAGAGATAGTAGGGAGCACCTATGTCCCTAATAGGCCCTATGTCAGGTGCACCAAACTACCCCTGCTTGCTAAGGGACCTGTCGGGGTGTAAGCACCCTAATAAAAGCGACCACTGCCCGGTCTAATTCCTCTCCAATGCCCTATGGTCACCCTATCATTTACTGTACTCCAAACTGGTTAAATCCAAAAGGAATAGTCGGGGAGATTGTTACGGCAGCTTGTAGCCGGCGCCAAGTTGTAAAAAAAATACACATAAAAAATGGCCCAAAAAGAACATCACATGTTGGCACAGTCACATGCCCTGGGTGTAGCATATGGCTCCACCCACATTAGGGCATTTTTGCCCTGACAGGTCCCTGAGCGAGCAGGGGTAGTTTGGTGCACCTGACATGGGGCCCATTAGGTACAAAGCTGCTCCCTACTATCTCCATCCTCCTACCCTGCACATTCAGGATGAGCAGACCACCATTCATCTACAAGCAGTATACATATGGGGACTGGTCTATACCATGCAGCAATACTGGAGTTTTTGTTTTTTGGATACTTTGGGGAAATCCAGCCTAAATGTAGCACATGCTGCTTTGTCTTTAACCCCTTAGCGACCCATGACGTATCTGATACGTCATGGTGCCGCTCGGGGTGTTCAGAGAGAGGTCCCGCCGGGACCCCGCTCTGAACGGCGCTGATCCCGGCTGACATGTGCAGCCGGGCAGTGCCTCTATTAGCCGGCGCGGGTCCCGTTGCCGCGCCGGCTAATTAAGCCTCTAAGTGCAGCTGTCAAACCTGACAGCTGCACTTAGATGCTGTGCTCTCCGTGTCCCTGGTGTCTAGTGGGACGGATCTCCCCCCGGCGATGCGATCGCGGGGAGGAGATCCGTTCTTCTGCCCGTGCCGGGCCTCAGCGTCGGAATGATGCTGATCCCGGCTCAGCAATAGATTGCTATGCAAGCAGCAGGCCATAGCAATCTATGACCGATCTGATCGATCTTTGCTGTGTATATACACAGCATTGATCTCTATGAGAGATCAGTGCTATGTATATACAAGCCCCCCAGGGGGGCTTCTAGTTAAAGTAAAAAAAAAAGTAAAAAAGTGTTTTTATTACTAAAAAATACCCTCCCCTAATAAAAGTCCAAATCACCCCCCTTTTTCCATTTTATAAATATAAATTAATAAATAAATAAATAAACATATTTAGTATCGCCGCGCGCGTAATCGGCCGAACTATTAATTAATCACATTGCTGATCTCGCACGGTAAACGGCGTCAGCGCAAAAAAATTCCAAAGTGCAAAATTGCGCATTTTTGGTCGCATCAAATCCAGAAAAAATGTAATAAAAAACGATCAAAAAGTCGTATATGCGCAATCAAGGTACCGATAGAAAGAACGCATCATGTCGCAAAAAATGACATTTCGCACAGCCCCATAGACCAAAGGATAAAAGCTATAAGCCTGGGAATGGAGCGATTTTAAGGAACGTATATTTGTTAACAACGGTTTGAATTTTTTACAGGCCATCAGATACAATATAAGTTATACATGTTATATATCGTAGTAATCGTAACGACTTGAGGAACATGCATAACAAGTCAGTTTTACCATAGGACGGACGGCGTAAATGCAAAACTCCCCAAAATCAAAACAAATTAGTTTTTTTTTCAATTTGACAGCGCAAATGATTTTTTTCCGGTTTCGCAGCATGTTATGGAAAAATAATGCCTGTCATTGCAAAGTACAATTGGTTTCGCAAAAAATAAGCACTCATATAAGTCTCTAGGTGAAAAAATGCAAGCGCTGTTGACTTTTAAACTTAAAATGGAATAAGCAA
>NC_091466.1:32042819-32256686 GCF_027789765.1 Dendropsophus ebraccatus
ACATTTTCTGGCACCAGGTGATTTAAAAGAATTTTTTTTATTTCTTTTTTTTTAATGTTACATTACTTGCATTGTTTTCTAGCAAACCTTGCAGAATTTTGTTTGAATAAAGTGTTTTTCTGGTGTCTGATTTTTGTGGTGTTTTCCCCATAGCAGAGCATGTGATTCATTGGTTTCCCTTTGAGGCTGGATTTACACATGCCAGTTTTTTTGGAAAGCTGCCATTGCAGTTTTTTAAGCCAAAACCAGAAGTGGATTCAAAGTAATGGGTACAATAAAGGAAGCGCTTATATGTCTCCTACCTGCCGGATCCACTCCTGGCTTTGGCTCAATAATTCCAGTGGCAGATTTCCAAAAAAACTGTCTTGTGTGAAACCAACCTCAATCACATGAACTGTAAAGTGAAAAAACAAAAAACGTAACAAAACACACAGCCCATATGTAAAGAATAGACGCCATACCTAGAGCACACACCAAGGTCCCAAAGTGACGGAAAACACCAAGAAGACAAAATCACTGATTGTGGTGACTTTCACATCTCATCCCAAATCCCCAGTGCTAACAGCGCATTTATAGTCCCATCATCTGGTCTAATAAATCTGGGCCAGTGGATTTCCAATGTACATGTTTCTATAAAACCTCCCCCAATATGCAGCACTTGGAGGACAGACTAATATCCCCTTTATAATATGCAATTATTTTTTATTATTATGTAATAGGTGGAAGATGGCCGTGATGGACGCCCCGTGGATTTTCAGGTAATTACACTACATTAAAACAGCAGAAAAAAATCAAATAAATCATTTTTACAATAGCTTTTGCCCCCGCTCGCACAAATCTCTGCCCGTTCCATAGACTCCGTTCTATGGCCGGTCAGATTCCGCCACCTACCCAAAGAATTGACTTGTCACTAGAACGGAGTCTATGGCACGGGTGGAGATGTGGTCCAGCGCGTGTGGCCTAATCCGAGGCGGATTACTAGTAAGTAATTGAAGAGGAAAGTTTTCTGCTTGAAATTCCTCTATTCAGCTCTGGCAGAATAGGAGCAGAATTCAAACCCCATTGACTTCTATAGGATTCCTCTGGAGGAATCGGCCCAAAAAATTGACATGTCAATTCTTTGTCGGATCCGTGGCAGAAAATTCTGATCGAAAATTCTGCTGTGTGAATAACAGAGCGGAAATCCCATTGAACACAATGGAGTTGCTCTATTCATAATTTATGGGAAGAATTTCACGCGGAAATTTAGGTTGTGTTCACATTATGGAATCTGCACAGATAACCTGCCACGGATTCCACTGCTCGCATCTCCTCCTGTTCCATTGACTCCATTCTATGGTCGGGGGATTCCGCCATCCGCACAAAGAATTGACATGTCAATTCTTTGGGCAGATGTCGGAATCCGCCCGATTATAGAATGGAGTCTATGGGACAGGTGGAGAGGCACACGGGGGCGAGCAGGGGCGAGCGGCGGAATACACTGGAGATTATCCGTGCAGATTCTGAAGTGTGAACACACCCTAAGAGCAGATCCTGCTTTAAATTCCTGGCCTATTCCTCAAGGGGAAAACTGGCAGTGATGACAAGGGGTTAATAAATATCCTGATGGATTTCATGTTCTTATTGAGATGTCACAATAAATAACATTTTCTGAAAGTTTCAAATGGGACCAAGTACCAATCCTCCTAACCAACCCTATGTTCTCTGTTACAGAGACGACAAGTACCCGCTCTACAGTTGGATCCCGAGCCTGGAGACCATCGTGTAAGTATGAAGAAGCAGCAGAGATATAATCATCCATCTACATGATATGACAATATGAGTCCATTTATATCTGTGTTCCCCACCAAATACTCACATATGTATATTCACATATCTCCAAACACTATGGGGCAGATTTAACACACAAGCTGGTTTCTATATACAGTGAGACTGACGAAGAGGAGGAAGAGGACGAGGCTGCGGACATCCCCTGGTGAGGGCTCAAACCTTATAGTATTGGGAATACATGTTTATTCTTTAACCATCCTGTATAGAGAGAGGAGCGTGGGGAGGACAGGATAGGGGGCGCTCTAGTTAGACATAGAATCCTATTTTCTATTTATTTTTACTGCATCTTCCCCTATAGACTCCGATCATCCTGAGGATGTCTCTAAATATCATTATTGTCTCTTATTAATGACGTTCTGCCAGAAAACTGATGTCTCTAATGTGTGTCTGGTTTTCACTATCTTCTCTATTCTATCACTTACAGGCAGGGCCGCTTTAACCAGAGGGCACATGGTGCACGTGCACCGGGCCCACTGGTTAAAGGGGCCCCCCCCCGAGCAGGCCGGCCGTTGCTATGTGCGGCCAATGCGGTCGCACAGGGCTCCGGCCACCAGCCTGTCATGGGGGAGCGCCATGGATGGGTAATCTACTTACCCCTCCATGGCGCCCCCTGCAGGGCCCCCCCCGTCCGCCGCTGCCCCCGTCCGCTGCTGCTGCGGCGCTTCAGCGCTGCAGCAGCAGCGACACTGACAGAGAGAGAGCCATTGGCTCCCTCCCTGTCAGTCACTCACTCTTGTGGCCGCACTTCCTGCAGTCACAAGAGGCCGCGCTCTCCCTCTAGCGGCCGACGTCACTGGAGCGTCGGCGCGAGGGTAAGGGGAGTGCAGCCTCTTGTGACCGCAGGAAGTGCGGCCACAGGAGGGAAGAGAAGAGGAACGCGAGGACCTAGGTGAGTAACAGTGTTTGTTTTTTTCAATGTTATATGGGAGGGGGAGCTATATACTATTGGGGAGCACAGGGGGCTATATACTATGGGGGGGGCTATATACTATGGGGGAGCACAGGGGGCTATATACTATGGGGGGGGGCACAGGGGGCTATATACTATGGGGGAGAACAGGGGGCTATATACTATGGGGGAGCACAGGGGAGCTATATACTATTGGGGAGCACAGGGGGCTATATACTATGGGGGGGCACAGGGGGCTATATACTATGGGGGAGAACAGGGGGCTATATACTATGGGGGAGCACAGGGGGCTATATACTATTGGGGAGCACAGGGGGCTATATACTATGGGGGAGAAACAGGGGGCTATATACTATGGGGGAGAACGGGGGCTATATACTATGGGGGAGCACAGGGGAGCTATATACTATGGGGGAGCACAGGGGGCTATATACTATTGGGGAGCACAGGGGGCTATATACTACTGGGGAGCACAGGGGGCTATATACTATGGGGGAGAACGGGGGCTATATACTATTGGGGAGCACAGGGGGGCTATATACTATGGGGGAGAACGGGGGCTATATACTACTGGGGAGCACAGGGGGCTATATACTATGGGGGAGAACGGGGGCTATATACTATTGGGGAGCACAGGGGGGCTATATACTATGGGGGAGAACGGGGGCTATATACTATTGGGGAGCACAGGGGAGCTATATACTATGGGGGAGCACAGGGGGCTATATACTATGGGGGAGCACAGGGGGCTATATACTATGGGGAGCACAGGGGGCTATATACTATGGGGGAGAACGGGGGCTATACACTATGGGGGAGAACGGGGGCTATATACTATTGGGGAGCACAGGGGGCTATATACTATTGGGGAGCACAGGGGAGCTATATACTATGGGGGAGCACAGGGGAGCTATATACTTTGGGGGAGCACAGGGGGCTATATACTATGGGGGAGCACAGGGGAGCTATATACTATGGGGGAGCACAGGGGAGCTATATACTATGGGGAGCACAGGGGGCTATATACTACTGTGGAGCACAGGGGGCTATATACTATGGGGGAGCACAGGGGGCTATATACTATGGGGGAGCACAGGGGGTTATATACTATTGGGGAGCACAGGTTAGCTATATACTATTGGGGAGCACAGGGGCTATATACTATTGGGGAGCACAGGGGAGCTATATACTATTGGGGAGCACAGGGGTCTATATACTATGGGGGAGAGCACAGGGGGCTATATATTATGGAGAGCACAGGGGGGCTATATACTATTGAGGGGGAGCACAGGGGGGCTATATACTATTGGGGGAGAGCACAGGGGGCTATATACTATTGTGGGAGAGCACAGGGGGGCTATATACTATTGTGGGAGAGCACAGGGGGGCTATATACTATTGTGGGAGAGCATAGGGGGGCTATATACTATTGGGGGAGAGCACAGGGGGGCTATATACTATTGTGGGTGAGCACAGGGGGCTATATACTACTGGGGAGAGTGCACAGGGGGGCTATATACTAATGGGGGAGCGCACAGGAGGGCTATATATAACTGGAGGAGCACATGAGGGTCTATATACTACAGGGACACCTTAAAACTATGGAGGCATAGAGGGGTGTAACTATGTAGGAGTACAGAGGGGTGTAACTACTGTATAGGGGTACAAGGGACCTAACTACTGTATGTGTTGGAGCCTAAAATATTTGTCTGGCAGATTCTGGAGAGAAGATTCACAGCCAGGAGAAGACTTCAAGGTGGCCCACGCTGGATGGAGAGAAAAAGAAAAGGTGACAGACTCTGATCGGAGAAGACGCCTCCGGTGAGTCACTGGATGTAACTTCACTCTGTTATAGGCTTGTACTGATAGGGGTCATGGTATGGCAGTATTATGTAATGGTATCAATGGTGATATCTTTCTGTTTTGTTTAGTGCAGTTTTTATGTAATATGTAATCACTGAATGGTGGAAATAGTGTTATAAGGTAACTACTGTATGTATTGGGGCTCTTGATACAGTGTGGGGGCAAATTCAGTACATTATACAATGTGCAGAAAGGTAAGGGGGGGCCCACTCTTGAGGGCTGTGCACTGGGCCCACCAATGTATTAAAACGGCCCTGCTTACAGGAGCGAGGACGACACCGAGGAGGACACAGAGGATTGGGAGTAAGTATCTTATAGTCTCATCTTAAACCTATGAAAATTACAGTGTTAGGAGTTTTTTTAAAGGGGTATTTCAGCAAAAAAATTCTTTCAAATTAGCTGTAGCCAGAAAGTGCCAAAGATTTGTAATTCACTTCTATTAGAAAAAAATTCCAGTACTTCTCAGCAGCTGTAGGTTCTGCAGGAAATGGTGTATTATTTCCAGTCTGTTGCTCTCCCCATAGAATCCCCATAGAAAACCTCTCCTGTTTTCCACAATAGAAAGAATACCCCTTCCTGTAGGACATACAGCAGCTGAGAAGTAATGGAGGACTTGAGATTCTTTAATGGAAGTAAATTACAAATCTCTGGCACTTTCTGGCACCAGCTGTTTTGAAAGAAAAACTTTTTTTCCTGAACTATCCCTTTAATTTTACATTAGTTGTATTTTTTCTAGCAAAATTTGTAGCATTTGGTTAAATGTAAAACTAAAAATTTAAAATTTGTGTGACCCTATAATTCCTCCCCTATAGACCCCGATCATCACTGATGTCTCTAATGTGTGTTAGGTTTTCACTATCTTCTCTATTCTATCACTAACAGGAGCGACATCAGCGACATCGCGGAGGATTCGGACGATTGGGAGTAAGTATCTCATAGCCTCGTCTTAAACAACAAGCCTATGAAAATTAGTGTAAGGAGATTTTTTATTTTACATTTTTTAAAGGGGTAATTCAGCCAAAAAAATCTTTCAAATCAACCGTTGCCAGAAAGTGCCAGAGATTTGTAATTTACTTCTATAAAAAAAAAAATCTCCAATACTTATCAGCTGCTGTATGTCCTGCCGGAAGTGGTGTATTCTTTACAGTCTAACTCAGTTGCTCCCTGCTCCCACCTCTGTCTGGGACAGGAATTGCCCAGAGCTGTAGCAAATCCCCTTAGAAAACCTTTCCTGCTGTTCAGACTGGAAAGAATACCACTTCCTGCAGGACATTCAGCAGCTAATAAGTAATGGAGGACTTCAGATTTTTTTAATGGAAGTAAATTACAAATCTCTTGCACTTTTCTGGCACCAGCTGATTTGAAAGAAAAAAAATGTTTGCAGAACTATCCTTTTCTTATTGGCCAGAAAACTGATGTCTCTAATGTGTGTTTGGTTCTCACTATCTTCCCTATTCTATCACCAACAGCAGCGACGACATCGATGAACGTCTGGAGCATTTGGAGTAAGTATCTCACAGTAACATATAGTATAGTAATATAATCAGTCACACAGACAAGTTTGCAGGGGGATCTGGTATTAAAAAACAAACCTATGAAAAACAGCATTTGGAGCTTTCTTTTTTTTTAAAGGGGTAATTCAGCAAAAAAATAAATAAATCTTTCAAATCAACAGGTGCTACAGAGTGCCAGAGATTTGTAATTTACTTACAAATCTCAATTCTTCCGGTACTTATCAGCTGCTGCATGTCCTGCAGGAAGTGGTGTATTCTTTCCAGTCTGACACAGTGCTCTCTGCTGCCACCTCTGTCCATGTCACGAACTGTCCAGAGCAGCCTCTCCTGCTCTCCAGACTAGTAAGCAAACACCACATCATGCAGGACATACAGCAGCTGATAAGTAATGGCAGTTTTGAGATTTTTTTCATAGATTACAAATCTCTGGCATTTTCAGTCACCAGTTGATTTGAAATATTTTTCTCTTTTATTACTTGTATTGTTTTCTAGCAAACCTTGCCGCATTTTGTTTGAATAAAGTGTTTTTCTGGTGTCTGATTTTTGTGGTTTTTCCCCATAGCAGAGCATGTGATTCATTGGTTTCTCTTTGAGGCTGGATTTACACATGCCAGTTTTTTTGGAAAGCTGCCATTGCAGTTTTTGAGCCAAAACCAGAAGTGTATTCAAAGTAATGGGTACAATAAAGGAAGCGCTTATATGTCTCCTACCTGCCGGATCCACTCCTGGCTTTGGCTCAATAATTACAGCGGCAGATTTCCAAAAAAACTGTCTTGTGTGAAACCAACCTCAATCACATGAACTGTAAAGTGAAAAACAAAAAACGTAACAAAACACACAACACATATGTAAAGAAAAGACGCCATACCTAGAGCACACACCAAGGTCCCAAAGTGACGGAAAACACCAAGTAGACAAAAGCATTGATGGCGGTGACTTTCACATCTCATCCGGCTCCAGCATTTTTCTGCTAATAAGGAAAGGGAGGTTTTTGATAAGAATTCCAATAAATATAAAGCAGAGACAGAGCCGGATACCAGAAGTAACAGCCTTGTAGACATACACACGGGGATATTCCCAGGCACTGAATCTCCTCACATTGCAGCTCTTAGTTGTGACCATGAGTGACCAGGAGCTGTGGCCCAGCTGATCCGCTGCTGCTCTTCCTTATTTATTTATTTTTTATATATTATAATCTCTTTATTTTTTAAAAAAAATTTCCTTCCATTTTTCCATAAAAATAACATCATTACTGCATCATAACAGTTTTCCATATACAAACATGTGTTACAGAAAAAAAAACACCATACAGAAATTCGCCAAATACCCCCCCCCCCCCCCCCAGTCTGCCATAAGAAACCCCTTTCAACCCCTAACCTCTAGTTCCCTTCTCCTTCACACTTATAATAACACCTTTCCCATTTCTCACTACTTGGTGTCGAGGGAGCCATCCATTGTTTCATTAGAATACGTCTAGCATAAATAAGCATTCTCTGTACCATTTTCTTACTCCTTTTTCTTGCTTTAATATTTGTAATATCTCCCAACAAAGCAGTAACTGGGTCCAGCTCACATCTCACCTTGCTCTTTTCTTCCATTACTTTGTGCTCTCTCCCCCAGTCCTCCTGTAAAGAGCTGCATGACCAGAGCATGTGAGCACAATCCGCCTCCCCACAGCCACATCTCGGACACTTCCTATCCTTCCACTTCCCTATTCTAAAGAGGAGCCTTGGGGTGTAGTATCATTCATGTACTAGGCTGAATTGAATTATTCTATAGTTACCCACTCTTGACACTTCCTTAATACTTCTCAACACTTTCTCCCACCTATCTTCATCTATCCTCCCGATTACTCCCTCCCATTTATCCTTACTTTTAGTCCCTATATGTTGTTCCATTATAAGGTGCGAGTATATTGTTGTGATCTCTTTCTTTTTAATTGATCCACTCCTTAATTTTGTAACTAATGGGCTGGGGCTACATCCTTGCAACTTACTATTATTCTGACTTGCAACTAACGCTTTTCTGCATCTAACATAAGAGAACCAGTGTCTTTCCTCTATCTTGTATTCTGCTTTTAGACTGTCCCAACTCTTTATGATGTTTCCGTCTATTATATCTCTAACTGTTTTCACCCCCACCCCATCCAATACTTTTACTACTCCCAATTTCCTAACTTCTCCTAACTCATCATATAACCATAATGGGGCAAATTCCATTACTCCCTGATTATTTAGAGATTTTTTTACCCACTCCCACGTTCTAACTAAGGTCTTTACCATGACCACATTACTCCAAGCTTTCTTCCCCAGAACTCCTGTCTCCAGGATTTGAAAAATATCCCAAGTTCCATTACTAATGCTATTGCCCCATCCTGCTTCCATCTGGCCAACCAATATATTTCAGAAGCATAATAGTATTTTTCCACGTCTGGGACCCCCAATCCACCTCTTGTCATTGGGATACATAAGTTCTCCAGTTTTGTTCTTACTCTTTTCCGTCCCCATATTAATGCATTTAACATCACCTTTATTCTTTTAAAATATTTTCTCTCTATCAGTGTGGGCGTAGCACTAAATACATACAAGAGTTTAGGTAGCTGCTCTTCCTTATTACACTGAGCGGAATCTGCCGGATCAGGACCATTCAGTGGATTATTGCTCCGTGTAATAAAGAGTGATCGTGTCTTTTGGTCCTGACCTAAAATCATCAGTCGCCGACTGCATATCTCTACATGTAATAGTGATGTGCGGCTGATGACTGTGTAAAGAAAATAATAAAGTATATACATACCTGCCACACTCTCCGGTGCTTCTGCCTGCTCCTCGGTATCATCCCGGCAGCAGCAGCCAGGAAGATACCGGGACTGGGTAGAAGCATTGTGGAGCGTGGCAGGTATGTATATACTTTATTATTTTACACTAAAGACAAGGGCTACACGGACATCGCTAACCACAAATATATATACAGTCCATGCTGCACGATTATTGAGCTGGGTAATAGTCGATCTAGCAGATTGGTGCTCATTTACATTGTCAATCAGGCCGTGTAACATGGCGATTTGTCTGAACTAAGGGTGCGTTTACACAGAAAGATTTATCTGACAGATTTTGGAAGCCAAGGCCAGGAATGGATTTGAAAAGGGGATAGATCCCAGTCTTTCCTTTATGACCTGATCCCTGTTTATAGTCTGTTCCTGGTTTTGGATTCAAAGATCTGTCAGATAAATCTGTCTGTGTAAACGCACCATAATGCTGCGTTTACACGTAACGATAATCATGCAAATTTGCACGATAACGGTTGAATTCGAACGATAATCGTACGTGTAAACGCAGTTAACGATCAAACAACGAGCGAGAAATCGTTAATTTTGATCTTTGAACAAGTTCTCAAATCATCGACGGTCATTCGCAAAAATTTAGCTGATCGCTTCGTATAAACGGTTGTCGCGAAAGTCCACCCGCCCGCAGCCCGGCCCCCGCTCCTCCGAAGCCCGGCCACGCATCCTACAGCCCCCTGCGCCTGCGCGATCGCCACCCCCGCCGCCCCGTTCGCCCCCGGGCGGGCGGGCGGGCTTTCAGCCGGCTTAAGCGATTTTAAGTCGATCTCAAAACGAATTTTCGTACGATATATCGTACCGTCTAAATGCTGATCGTTATGAAAAAAAACCTGCTACTCCGACATTGTTAATCGTACGATCAGGCGAATTACTGTTCCGTGTAAATGTAGCATAAGTCTCCTCTATCATCCTGACTGACGGCCAAGCCAAAACAATCAGTCTCGCTGATAGGGGAAAGGCTAAGGGGGGGCTTGGAGCTAGGGAAGCAGTGGCACTTTACAGGGTAAGCCACACCTTAAAGACACTTACAGGTACACAGGAGGGATCTAATGCCTAGCAACATCCCCTTGGGTATTTAAAAAAAATGTCCTTTGATTTAATATAAAAAAGTAAGAAAACTTTTTTTTAAGGTGAACTCACATATTGTACTTTATACAGAGTTTTTTTTGCATAGATTTTGTGCAAAATTGTCACAAAAATATTCCATCCCAAATCCCCAGTGCTAACAGCGCATTTATAGTCAGATCATCTAATAAATCTGGGCCAGTGGATTTCCAATGTACATGTTTCTATAAAACTTCCCCCAACATGCAGCACTTGGAGGACAGACTAATATCCCCTTTACAATATGCAATTAATTTTTTTATTATTATGTAATAGGTGGAAGATGGCCGTGATGGACACTCCGTGGATATTCAGGTAATTACACTACACGAAAATAGCAAAAAAATCTAATAAATTATTTTTACAATAGTTTTCGCCCCCGCTCGCACACATTTCTGCCCTTGCCATAGAATCCATTTTATGGTCGGACGGATTCCGCCGTCCACCCAAAGAATTGACTTGTCAATTCTTCGGGTGGATGGCGGAATATAACCGACCATAGAACAGAGTCTATGGCATGGGTGGAGATGCGTTCCAGCACGAGTGGCCTAATCCAAGGCGGGTTACCAGCAAGGAATTGAAGATGAAAGTTTTCTGCTTGAAATTTATCTATTCAGATCTGGCAGAATAGCAGAATTCAAGCGGAATTCAAGCAGAAGCATGACTTCTATAGGATTCCCCTGCTGGAATCGGCCCAAAAAATTGACAAGTCAATTCTTTGTCGGAAGGCGGATCCGCGGCAGAAAATTCTGCTGTGTGAACAACAGAGCAGAAATACCATTGAACACAATGGAATTGCTCTATTCAAATTTTATGGGAAGAATTTCAAGCGGAAATTTAGGGTGTGCTCACATTATGGAATCCGCACGGATAACCTGCCACGGATTCCACTGCTCGCATCTCCTCCTGTTCCATTGACTCCATTCTATGGTTGGGGGGATTCCGCCATCCGCCCAAAGAATTGGCATGTCAATTCTTTGGGCAGATGTCGGAATCCGCCCGACCATAGAATGGGTCAGGTGGAGAGACACACATGTGCGAGCAGGGGCGAGCGGCGGAATCCACTGGAGATTATCCGTGCAGATTCTGAAGAGTGAACACACCCTAAGAGCGGATCCCGCTTTAAATTCCTCGCCTATTCCTCAATGTGCACATCCCCTTAAGGGGAAAACTGGCAGTGATGATAAGGGGTTAATAAATATCCTGATGGATTTCATGTTCTTATTGAGAGGTCACAATAAATAACATTTTCTGAAAATCATCCTAACCAACCCTATGTTCTCTATTACAGAGACGACAAGTACCCGCTTCACGGTTGGATCCCGAGCCTGGAGACCATCGTGTAAGTATGAAGAAGCAGCGGAGATATAATCATCCATCTCCATGATATAGATTGATTATATGAGTCCATTTATATCTATGTTCCGCGCCAAAAACTCACATATTTATATTTCCATATCCCCAAAAACTATGGGGCAGATTTATATATGTGCAGCCCTGAGCACATTGAGAAAGGGGCACAAAAAGCTGTGGCCTCCATCTGCTACTAATTTATCCTGGTTTATGCCGAAAAACAGGGAAAAATCAGGGCAGAAACCTACACCTGCTGCGGAGCACGTGTAGATTTCTGCACCTGCTGCGGAGCACTTGTAGATTTCTATACCTGCTGCGGAGCACTTGTAGATTTCTATACCTGCTGCGGAGCACTTGTAGATTTCTGTACCTGCCTTGTGGTAGGTACAGGTCTTGCTGGATTTACTCTGGTCTTAATAAATGTCTATATATATTTATACACACAAGCTGGTTTATGTTCTATATACAGTGAGACTGACGAAGAGGAGGAGGCGGACGAGGCTGCGGACTTTTCCAGGTGAGGACTCAAAGCTTATTGCATTGTGAATACATGTTTATTTTTTTTACCATCCTGTATAGAGAGAGGAGCGTCAGGAAGACAGGATGTGTATATGTGTGTGTATATATATATATATATATATATATATATATATATATATATATATATATATATATATATAATACATACAAGCTGGTGTATGTTCACAGTGAAATCGACGACGACGAGGAAGATGACGCGACTGCGGACATCCCCAGGTAAGGGCTCAAAGCTTATAGAATTGTGAATACAAGTTTTTTTTTTTTTTTAATATACTGTATAGAGAGAGGAGCGACAGGAACACAGAATGTGTGTGTGTATATATATATATATATATATATATATATATATATATATATATATATATACAAGCTGCTGTATGTTCTCTACACAGTGAAATCGACGTCGACGAGGAAGAGGACGTGGCTGACGACATCCCCAGGTGAGGGCTCAAAGCTTATAGTATTGTGAATACACGTTTATTTTTTTCCCATCCTGTATAGAGAGAAGAGCAGTGGGAGGGCAGGATAGGGGGTGCTCTAGTTAGACAAAGAATCATATTTTTCTATTTATTTTAACAGCATTTATTCACATTACAAACTGCTGACACTGGGACTTAGTTGTTAAGGTCCCCGTACACTTTATACTTTAGCTGGCTGTACCTGCAATATACAGTACTATATGGTCATTGTATAGAGCAGTGTACAGCTCACTACATTACTATTGCAATCACCTTCTTTACAATAAAATATTTAATGTGTAATATAACAATATATTTATATATGAGATGGTTTACGTTCTATACACAGAGAAGAAGAGGAGGACGAGGAGGACGAAGGGACAGCCATGGAGATGCCCAGGTAATGAAACAAAACCTATAACATTGTGAAGCAAGGAATTGTTATTTATCATGCTGTATATAGAGAGAGGACGGGGGCGCTCTATTTGGAGGTGGGATCTAATTTATATTGTGGGTAATGGTGAATAGTATATTACTGCAGGTGTGAATAGAGCTGGTAAAAGAGCATTGTTTCTATATAATGTGCTCAGAAATTCTGGTTTCCTTACACTAACCATTGATTTCCCTCCATTTCTTGGTCATTTCTCCTCGGCAGAAGCAGCAGCAGGAGGAGATCCATCTTATCCAGGTAAATATATGGGATGATACATTTACATGATAACACAACTCTATTGCTGCACTGTATATCCTCATGTCATCACTATATATTATATTACCAGTCACATATAATAACCACGAAAGGCCTCATGTCCATAATACAGACATACAAGTGACATGGTGCCGCCTGTATCTCACCCACTAGGATAGCACTGAGTCCCCTCTCTCCAGTGTAATGTCTATTCCCCATTACTGCTGACGGGTCTGATCTCAGGAAAGTCATGCTGGTTTTTCTCCTTCCCTTATAGACTGCGGGCGCTGTTCTGCTGCTGCTGCGCCACCAAGGAGGAGTAAAGGTGAGTACCTAAAATCCCATCACACCTCAGATCACTTTTATTCTGACTGTATATTCCTATGGAGCCTATATATGTAACCTGTTATTATTAACACATTGCTTGTTATATATCCTATCTAGGTAACACAGCGCCGCCAGAGTGAGGAGAAGACACCCGACCATCTGGAGCTGTCTGGAGGAGGAGGCGTCCAGAACATCAAGTGGTAAATGGGACGCCCATAACATCCGGAGGACACATTTACCACACATGGGGGAGGAGGAGCCCCCTTTTACCATCAGAGATAGGAGGAGTAGACACTCACAACACCTAGAGGGGTCTGGAGGAGGTGCCCTTAAAGGGGTTATCTAGGTAACTAAAAAGGCATTTCCTTCCTCGCCAGTGTCTCACTTCTGGTTTGGTCTCCTCTCACACCATCATCTTCTCACCTGGCAAAACGGAGGCGGCCTGAGACAGTGGGGCAGGTACTTTGTTGTGATTGGTGCATGCAGGTGAAACCAGTGGCGGCCAATGTACAAACAATGTTGCCGATGTCATCACAACATTGCATGTACATTGACCACTGCTGGCGGTGAGTTTCACCCACATTTGGCGATCACACCATAGTACCTGATCTACTGTCTCAGACCTTTGCCAGGTCAGAAGATGTTGGAATGAGATGAGTCCGAACTGGAAGTGAGATGCTGGTAATGGTGGAAATATCTTTTCAGCTCCCCAGATAGCCCCTTTTAACATCTAGAGGCAAATTAGGGGCCAGTTACATCCGGAGGATTTATTTGCCTCACAAGGGGGAAGGAGGAGCCCCCTTTTACCACCAAAAATAGGAGGACTAGACTCTAAGAACACCTAGAGGGTCTGGAGGAGGCGCCCTTACAGGGGTTATCTAGGCAACTAAAAAGGTATTTCCTTCCTCGCCGGCGTCTCACTTCTGGTTTGGTCTACTCTCGCACCATCATCTTCTTATCTGGCAAATCGGAGGCGGCCTGAGACAGTGGGGCAGGTACTTTGTTGTGATTGGTGCATGCAGGTGAAACCAGTGGCGGCCAATGTACAAACAATGTTGCCGCTGTCATCACAACATTGCGCGTACATTGACCACTGCTGGCGGCGAGTTTCACCCACATGTGGTGATCACACCATAGTACCTGATCTACTGTCTCAGACCTTTGCCAGGTCAAAAGATGTTGGGAAGAGATGAGTCCCAACTGGAAGTGAGATGCTGGTAATGGTGGAAATATCTTTTCAGCTCCCCAGATAACCCCTTTTAACATCAAGTGGTAAATGGGGCGCCCATAACATCCGGAGGATATATTTACCACACATGGGGGAGGAGGAGCCCCCTTTTACCATCAGAGATAGGAGGAGTAGACACTCACAACACTTAGAGGGTCTGGAGGAGGTGCCCTTAAAGGGGTTATCTAGGTAACTAAAAAGGCATTTCCTTCCTCGCCGGCGTCTCACTTCTGGTTTGGTCTCCTCTCACACCATCATTTTCTTACCTAGCAAAACGGAGGCGGCCTGAGACAGTGGGGCAGGTACTTTGTTGCGATTGTTGCATGTGGGTGAAACCAGTGGCGGCCAATGTACAAACAATGTTGCCGATGTCATCACAACATTGCGCGTACATTGACCACTGCTGGCGGTGAGTTTCACCCACATGTGTTGATCATACCACAGTACCTGATCTACTGTCTCAGACCTTTGCCAGGTCAGAAGATGTTGGAATGAGGTGAGTCCGAACTGGAAGTGAGTTGCTGGTAATGGTGGAAATATCTATTCAGCTCCCCAGATAACCCCTTTTAACATCTAGAGGCAAATTAGGGGCCCGTAACAACAGGTGGGTTTATTTGCCTCACATGGGGGAAGGAGGAGCCTCCTTTACCATCAAAAATAGGAGGACTAGACTCTAAGAACACCTAGAGGGGTCTGGAGGAGGCGCCCTTAGATAAGTTAGCTAGGGAGCTAGAAGGCATTATCTTTCCTTTTGTCTCTCCTCCGGTTTGATGTCTTCTCATTCTACACTATCTGACTTGGCATAAAGGCGGCGGGCTGAGATAGTGGGGCAGGTACTGGGCTGCGATTGTCACATGTGGGTGAAACCAGTGGTAGCCAATGTACACATGATATTCCATCATTATGCATATATTGGCCACTACCGGTGGGACTGGTTTCACCCACATGTGGTTATCACACCATAGTACCTGATCTCCCACCTCAGCCGCCACCTATACCAGGTCAGAAGTTGTCGGGATGAGATGTCACCAAACTGGAAGTGAGATGCCGGTGAGAGAGGAAAGGAAATGCCTGTTCAGCTCCCCAGGTAACCACTGTAACACCTAGAGGCAAATGAGGCGCCATTCACATCATTGGGGTTCATTTGCCTCAAATGGGGAAAAGTAGTAGGCCCCCTATAACATCAGAAAAAGGGGGAGAAGACTCCTTTAAACATCTGTAGGAGTCTGGAGGAGGTGTCTGTAGCATCCGTAGGCAAATTAACATCCATCAGAACTTGACTGGGCATCCTCCAATGTCCGGCTGGCATCAGAAACCACCACCTCCTGATGACCCTCTACAACCCAGGAGCAGCCGGTGAGTATTTCCCATCTGGCACCTGGAGAGCTCAGGAATAATAGCTGCTTGTTGTAGCCCTGGGGCCATTGACACCAGTGATCTTACCACAGCGCTATTATCCCTGAACTCTCTGCTACAGGCCTGGTAAGTATCGCACCTCACAGACACATGACGACTACACACACACACACATATATATATATACACATAAACATGCACTACACATAGATAGCGGCTGTGATCCTGGGACTTGCTCTGATCGCCACATTTGGGGTCGGGAAGGAATTTTTCCCCTTGAGGACAATTGACTCTTCCCTCTTAGGGGTTTTTGCCTTCCTCAGGATCATCTCAGCCTCACAGCCCCCACAGTCATACATGTCAAATTACTCTCCCTATAACTTGAAATAAAATATCTTTTTTTGCCCCGTTACATCTTTGTGTCTGTGTCTTTACTTCCAGGTAGTGTCCGGATCATTCCGCACATGGTCATACCAAGTCTGGCTGTTTTTAGTTACATTTTTATTTGAAAAATGGGAAAAAGGGGGTGAGTTAAATTTTCATCAAGTGGGCAGTTTTCTTATATTTTTTATTTAACATTTTTTAAAGGTTTCCTATTATTTGGACAAACTTCTGATATGTCATAGTGACACGCTAGAAGATTGTGTGGGTGGGGAAAAGGTGCTGAGACCCTTACTGATTGCTAGAATGAAGGGGCAGAAGTGCAGTAGGTTAATCCCCCCTCATAAGTAGATGCCCCCGGTAGTTAGGCAATTTCCCCATTAGGTGTAGGTGTGTGTGTGTGGGGGGGTGGGGGGTTACCTCCTATTGCAGTACACAACGCATGTCACAGCACTCTTGCTTTACTTGATGACAGTGTTCGATACCTGCTTAAACATGTGAACTACACTATGGTCATAAGAAGGAAAATAACAGTGGACCATGGAAACACCAAGTCACATGATCAGGCACAGGTGACAAGTATCCATTACCGCTACACAAAGAACAATACAGACAATAATACCGCCATACAGTGGTCAGAATCATTTGTACACAAGTTATCACACTGCCGACTATATGAGAGAGTAAAGCACTGATCAGAGGATCTGGAGGATCGGTCAGCTCTCCTGACATGTCTGGTTTAGGAAAAACTCATATTCCCGAAAGCAATTGTGGAGCGTCTCTTCTGAGCTCTGCATTGTGTCACTCCTTTTATTCCTGCTGGAAATGTATGAATAAATGGTCGACTATTTGCTACCAAAATACATACATTTATTTTAATAAAGCTATCTTACAAAGTAATGTAACTTTATTAAAGCAATGTATTAGTAAATAAAGGGGGGTATTTTTGCGTCTCCAGAACAACCTTTATTTGTTTGGCAAAACCAGACTAAAAACCTTAAAGAGGTTATCCAGGATTAGTAAAACATGACCGTATTCCTATAGAAACAGCACCACTCCTGTCCTCAGTTTGTTTATGGAATTGCAGCTTAGATCCATTGAAGTCAATGGAACTGAGTTGTAATACCACACACAACCTGAGGACACGTATGTCGCTATTTGTGGAAGAATGTTTTTCTAATCCTAGATAATTCCTTTAAAGCGAATCTGTCATCCATTGAACACCTACAGAACTAATGACAGTGTTATACACTTTGTACTGCAATGTTAAAGGGAAACTATTACTACTGGTGATATCTCTCACCAGGGGCGTAACTAAAGGCTGATGGGCCCTGGTGCAAAATGTTAGCTTGGGGCCCCCCATCTCACCCGATCAGGCAAAGTCATATCTAACGTTATATCCAATTACTCTAATGTGCCACCATGTTCTAATGCACTGTCACTGCCTCCACCTCATGTACTGCACTACTTCCCCCTATAATTAATGGACTGTACTGTTTCATTGTCTAATCATTGTATTCCAATCTTTGACTCTCCAGCTGAAAAACTACAACTCTCATCATAAACTGCCAGTTGGAAACAATGGGGGTTTTAGTGCTGCAACCTGAAGAGCCACATGCTGCAAAACTACAACTCCCATAATAAACTGTCAGCAGGGCACAATGAAGTTTGAACTTCTGCAACCTGGAGAAGTCAACTGATATCACCTGCAGTCCTATGTAACACCACA
This sequence comes from Dendropsophus ebraccatus, assembly GCF_027789765.1. Lineage (NCBI taxonomy): Eukaryota > Metazoa > Chordata > Amphibia > Anura > Hylidae > Dendropsophus > Dendropsophus ebraccatus. The sequence goes on from NC_091466.1 coordinate 32,060,940, forward strand.
GATAACAGTGATATCTCTGAGTACAGATAATGTAGTAGCTGTCACCTCGGGGGAACCCCTACTAAATGATGTTCTACAAAATAAGAAAAGTGTCATACAGGGACTCACAGGTGACGTCTTCTTTGATCTGAGGCGTCACTTTCCCTTTTCCTCTCCATCCGGCCCAGACCTCCATGATGATTCCTTCCAGATACATTTCATCTTTTCAGAACCTACGAGACAAGCAATTTAGGCTCCGCACATTTATAGCAACTTCCTTCCCTTTCTCCCTCCTGTAGGCTCCCAAAGTAACTGCGCTGTTTGGGATGCCCCCTGTATGTAGGATCCCCTGCTATGCCCCCTGTATGTAGGATTCCCTGCTGTGCCCGCATGAGCTAATAATGCCCCCAGAGGTGCCCCCATGAGCTAATAATGCCCCCAGAGATGCCCCCATGAGCTAATAATGCCCCCAGAAGTCCTCCCCATGAACTAATAATGCCCCCAGAGGTGCCCCTATATACTAATAATGCCCCCAGAGGTGCCCCTATATACTAATAATGCCCCCAGAGGTGCCCCCATGAGCTATTAATGCCCCCATAGGTGCCCCGATATACTAAAAATGCCCCCAGAGGTGCCCCCATGAACTAATAATGCCCCCAGAGGTGCACATATGAGCTAATAATGCCCCCAGAGGTCCCTTCATATACTAACATGGCCCCCAGAGGTGCCCCCATATACTAATAATGCCCCCAGAGGTGCCCCCATATACTAATAATGCCCCCAGAGGTGCCTCCATGAACTAATAATGCCCCCAGAGGTGCCCCCATGAACTAATGCCCCCAGAGGTGCCCCCATATACTAATAATGCCCCCAGAGGTGCCCAAATATACTAATAATGCCCCCAGAGGTGCCCCCATATACTAATAATGCCCCCAGAGGTGCCCCCATATACTAATAATGCCCCCAGAGGTGCCCCCATGAACTAATAATTCCCCCAGAGGTGCCCCCTATGAACTAATAATGCCCCCAGAGGTGCCCCCTATGAACTAATAATGCCCCCAGAGGTGCCCCCAAATACTAATAATGCCCCCAGAGGTGCCCCCATGAACTAATAATGCCCCAGAGGTGCCCCCATGAACTAATAATGCCCCCAGAGGTGCCCCTATGAACTAATAATGCCCCCAGAGGTGCCCCCATATACTAATAATGCCCCCAGAGGTGCCCCATATACTAATAATGCCCCCAGAGGTGCCCCCATATACTAATAATGCCTCCAGAGGTGCCTCCATGAACTAATAATGCCCCCAGAGGTGCCCCCATGAACTTATGCCCCCAGAGATGCCCCATATACTAATAATGCCCCCAGAGGTGCCTCCATGAACTAATAATGCCCCCAGAGGTGCCCCCATATACTAATAATGCCCCCAGAGGTGCCCTATGAACAAATAATGCCCCCACAAGTGCCCCCTATGAACTAATAATGCCCCCAGAGGTGCCCCCATATACTGATAATGCCCCCAGAGGTGCCCCCATGAACTAATAATGCCCCTAGAGGTGCCCCTATGAACTAATAATGCCCCCAGAGGTGCCCCCATATACTAATAATGCCCCCAGAGAAGCCCCCATGAACTAATAATGCCCCCAGAGGTGCCCCCATATACTAATAATGCCCCCAGAGGTGCCCCCATGAGTTAATATTGCCCCCAGAGGTGCCCCCATATACTAATAATGTCCCCAGAGGTGCCCCCCATGAACTAATAATGCCCCCAGAGGGGCCCCATGAACTAATAATGCCCCCAGAGGTGCCCCCCATGAACTAATAATGCCCACAGAGGTGCCCCCATATACTAATAATGCCCCCAGAGGTGCTCCCATATACTAATAATGCCCCCAGTGGTGCCCCCTTTGAACTAATAATGCCCCCAGAGGTGTCCCCATATACTAATAATGCCCCCAGAGATGCCCCCATATACTAATAAGGCCCCCAGAGGTGCCCCCCATGAACTAATAATGCCCCCAGAGGGGCCCCATGAACTAATAATGCCCCCAGAGGTGCCCCCCATGAACTAATAATGCCCCCAGAGGTGCCCCCATGAACTAATAATGCCCCCAGAGGTGCCCCTAAAAAAACAAACATCATACTCACCTGTGTGGCTGCAGGCAGCAGCTCTTCCTCCTCTTCTGGCTCCATCTTGCGAGCCACAGGGACGGGACTTCCGGCAGGCGTGATGACGTCACATCATCACGCCTGCCGGAGAGGTCATGTCCCGGCGTCCCATAGGCTGCTGGTATGAAGTGCCGGCAGCCTATGGGAGGGAATACAGGAGTAGGACACTGTATTCTGTATACAGCTCCAACATGTACTGATCTGCCCCCTGGCCGCTCCCCCCCCCCCCCTAATGAATATCAGCAGAGCGGGCTGGACAGTGCACCAAAACAACTAATTAGCATGTGGATTAATCTCCGCATATCCCGGAAACGGTGCTGAGGATGAAAGCAAGAATCCTTCTCATCCTCAGCGCTCCGTGCACTATAGGAACATATAGTTCCTCATAAGGTTTAATAAATCTCCCCCTAAATCTTTATTTACCATCTTCGCATCTTTTTTTTTTTTCAAAATTTTTTTTGCAGCACTACAGTCAAGGAGGGATTAAGTGCAGCAGAAATCTTGTGGGATTATTTGTCAAAGGGAAAATCTGTGCCATTTCCACACCAATAACCACAGTGGAAATCTAATGTGGGTCTATGTATGAGGTGATACCTGCGTCTCAGCCGTCTCTGTCCCCACCTGATCCTCAGGGACGTCACGCCCGCTCCTCATCTGCCAGACGTTCTCCAGTTGTTGAGCTTTTTGTCAGTCTCCTCTATCGCTTCATATTCTACCTGTATCCTTCTCCTGCTGCTCCAGGGGATGAGGCCTTCACAGCCTGGCCTGACAACCAGTCAACAAAGAGGGGAATTTAGCAGAAGAATGACCAAGAAGTTCCCCTATTTAGTGTCACGTGTGCATCCAGCTACCCTCTTCTCAGCACGATCTATCATCCATTTTTATAGCCACGTTCAGACAATCCGTCCAACACTTGGCGTTTTTCTTGTAGCCACATCCCCTCACCAGAGCAATTACGATTTGCTCTTGTGAGTTCCCCTAGTGGTTCAGCTTTAATTGTGTGTGGTGGATGGCATGATTGGGTGAACAATAGTATTGCCAGCTATGGGCTTGTGATACGTGTTGGTACTCACTGTCTGTTCGTGTATATTGCCAACTAAAGTTAAGTCTATAAAGGAAATGCTTTAGGTATTCCACTCCAATGTGAACCTCAAGTGTAAGGGGTTGGCATTAAGAGAATTACCAAAGGCAGGTATGGCGATGTAGGGGCCAGTTTTTCTTGTATAGGCAATGAACATGAACACTGGCTTTTCTCCTAGAAGAAGAAAAAACTAACTTAGAGGTAGCTAGTAAAAAATTTGCGGAACTAAAGGAGATTGTGCTAAAATTTAGTAGTGACCCGGAATTTGCTAACAAGGAGGACCAACTGAAATCATCAGTTGAACACTACCAATACCATCTGAAGGAAAGGAAGCACGCTCAATTCTCCAGGGATCTCCAGGATTTCAGAGAGAACAGAGCCTATACAGTTTTGGAAAAACAAAAGAAGAGTAGGGAGCAGGAAACGGACCTGTCATCATCAGATACAGAGGCCTCTGACACTGACACCCAACCAAGGGAGGGAAACAGGAGAACAGGGAGGACTAGAGACGACCCTAATAGGTCACGTAGTAGACCGCCCGCATCTGGACAATATAACAACAACACATGTGGCGACAGCTCTTCTACATCGTATGCACCTTCCTCAGCCCAACCTTTTTTAGGGAAGAAACGGGGGAGGGGAAAGTATGGACCTCCATCCCGTCAACAACCACCACAAGGCACAAAACACATGGGACGGTAGAACAGACCCAGGTCTTAAACTTGTCCACCGTCCCCGTAACCGATGAACACATAAAAGTACTCTCATATGGCCTTTCTTTTGTACCCACCACTGACTATGACCCATTCACCTGGACGAAGGACATCAATCTGTTTACAAGAAAACTGAAATGGCACAAAACATACAGACAGAAGGACAGAAGGGACTGCCAGGAGCTTAGCATCTGTATAGAAGACCTACCTGCAGTTAGGGAGCTTACGGGACTACTTGACACTAACACGAGATCTAGGGGAAGCGGCCCCTTCACAGACTGTAAGCCTAAAAGCACCAAGTTCCCACCGGTGGGAGACATCTCTTGTATTGAGGTATTCCAGGACTTGGTAACTAGGGACCTTCAACAGCTGACACCAACACAGCACTTCCACAACCTCAGCTACAGCCAACGTTCGGCACTTAGAGACCTGCAAAAGAATCCCCAACTTGTAATCAAGTCTGCGGATAAAGGGGGTAATATCGTGTTGCTGAACAGGAAGGACTATGTAGATATGTGTCTCAGACTTTTGAAGGACCAGAACACCTATGAAATCTTGACTGCTAACCCCACAAAAACCTATACTGATGAGTTAAAAGGGATCCTACGACAAGCCAGAGAGCTAGATCTAATTGATGAGAATGAATTTCTCTTTCTCCTCCCCAGGGCACCCATTACTCCTACATTTTACGCACTGCCAAAGATCCATAAGGGGACAACACCACTAAAGGATAAACCAATAGTCTCCAGTATTGGGAGTATCACGCATAATCTAGGAATATATGTGGATAAAGTCCTTAGAGAATTTGTTGTAGCCCTCCCATCATACACAAGGGACACAATGGATTTACTAAAAAATATTGAACACCTCATAGTTGAACCGAACACTTTACTTGGTAGCATTGATGTGGAGGCCCTTTACTCTTCTATTCCACATGATTGGACACTGAAAGAGGTGGGTCACTTCCTTTCTACAAGGGGCACACATATGCAACGGCATAATGAGTTTGTTCTTTGTCTAGTTAAATTCATCTTAACTAGAAACTTCTTTTTATTTGATGGCTGCTATTACCACCAACTCAGGGGCACCGCGATGGGGAGCCCTTGTGCCCCCACATACGCAAATTTGCTCCTGGGTTGGTGGGAGGCCAACGTTGTTTTTAGCGACGAGAGAGAGACGTTTGGAGCCATGCCAACCTATTGGTCATGTTTCATTGATGATATTTTCATCCTGTGGGAAGGGACCAAAGCAGAGTTCTCCCGTTTTATCGATCTACTGAATAATAAGAAGATAGGATTGAGATTCACTTATGAAATCGATGAGCTCTCCCTGACGTTCCTGGACGTTAAGATCACTAAAACCACACAGGGGTATCTTGAGACGACCATCTTTAGGAAAAAGACGGCTACGAATAGCCTTCTAGAGTGGGAAAGTTGTCACCCAGCACCCCTCAAGAGGGGAATCCCTAGGGGACAATACCTCCGTAATAGAAGAAATTGTTCGACCGAGGATGATTTCCTTAAGCAAGCTAAAGACCTTAGGGACAGATTCAGGGAAAGGGGATACCCGGACTATACATTAAGGGATGCCTTCCATCTAGCCCAAAATAAACAGAGGGAGGAGCTACTGAACCCCAGGAAGAGAGAAGAATCCAAGGGGCTTATGCGTATTATAGAAACTTATGATAGTGAATCTGGACCAATCAGGGAAATCTTTAGAAAACATTGGAACATCCTTAAAATGGATCCGGATTTGAGCGAAGTCATAGGAGATTATCCTTTAATCACCTACCGGAAGGGAGTTTAGGTGATAAGGTGACACAAAGCCATCTATCACCTGTTGAAAAACCCAAAACATGGTTATATACACAAAAGGGTGCAGGTACATACAGCTGTGGACACTGCAGGGCCTGTCCTACTGTGCTCAAAACTAAGACATTCAGAAGTAGCCAAACATCCAAGACCTACAAAATTAGGCTCCTTTATTAACTGCAGCTCCAAAGCTGTGATCTATTTGGCTACTTGTTAGTGTGGGAAACAGTATGTGGGCAAAACTATAAGGGAGTGGAGAAAACGTATCTTAGAACATCTAGGGGATATAAGGAACAAACGGGATACTCCTCTAGCTATACACGCCCGCGAACACCATGGAGGTAACAATGATACGTTCAAATTCATAGCCATAGAAAGCCTCAATCCATCCCCTCGAGGGGGAGACATGGATAAAACATTACTCCAGAAGAAACAAGATGGATTTATACCCTGCAGACCATCACACCTCACGGTCTTAATGAGGCCCTTAACTTTGCCTGCTACATCTAGAATTGGCGCTCCCACGAGCACCATGTTATCTCTCGGGGCGTGCAGGGGGAGGGACGAGTCTCCAGCGCGCACCTTTGGTACGTGTGACGTCAGACGCGCCGGGCCGTGCAGCAGCTACAAGAGTTGGCGGCTGGCGGCACTCCCGGCACTCTGCCAAAGCAGATGTTAGGAGCACACCTCCAAGCTGCACGCATACTGTAAGTAACAGGTTACGGCCTTCCATTTTGTTTCTTGCAAACTTTTAGCTCCGTTCTAGATTTTGGCTCTAGTCTAATGATTTGCTCATAGGTTAAACGGTTACACATACCAACCTGTGTCTCGATAGACCCTAATAGGGGATTTAGTATGACAGTACACATATATTGAGTAACTTGAGGTTACATGACTGCATGCATTGATACTATCCCTCTATATCACACAGTGTCCACATGTGTAGAATTATCACGTGAGACATCATCCCGAGGGTCGCTTATATGGGGGCACAGTGAGTACAGTAGGCGGCAACATTAACAATTAATTGCTGTCACATTACCTATTGGCGTATTAAACATGCTTATGAATATTGTTTTTGTTATGTGACATGATCTATGTACCCTTACTTATACTGACCCTTTACCCTACGGCCCCTGATGACGTAACGTCCGGTGTTACTGAAACGCGTTGGGCGAGATGGTTTAATGGGAAATATGGTCTAACAGTCTCCTGGCTCCAACTGGACATTATGGTTTTGGACCACTAGGAGCACGATACATATTGTTGTGCATTGGCATTTATGAATTGGTCGAGAGCTGTCAGAAATTTCTGTGAGTGTTTGAACTTTGGAATTGATATCTGTGGACATTGGACAGATGGTTCCTAGACACGACGAGACAGACTGACTTTTAGCTCTCTGATATGGCCTTATGTTGTTTGGAGAATCTTTCATTGTAAATATTGGTACTAGATGTACTTTTAATGCATACCTAATAAACTTGTAGCCATAGCACACACACACATAATCTGCTGCAGTCATAGCACACAAACACACAGTCTACACTACTTATGACTTATGGCTTCTCCTCCTCCTTTTCATTACACTGCTGCTCATATACAATCATCCAACATCCAGGAAGAGAACAGCACAGATCTCCCCCCAAACAATGGACTCTTTAAGCTCAGAAACAAACTGCCAAATAGTGACCGACAACTTTTTCACCCTTATCTAATAGGGGCAGTGTCCTATTAGAATGTTGCTCATAAAATATATTGATGAGCAAAACTTATAAAGATTTTTTAAAAGCTGGAGTCGGAGTGGGTAAATTTTTCATGACTCCAACTCCACCCAAAACTAGCTCCGAGTTTACAGCCCTGGTATAAAGTAGGTCAGACAAACAGTGCAGACAAGGTGCCTGTAACTGCACACTCACCTTAGTTGGTTGTGCACTAAGCACAGCTCTATGCAGAGCTATTATATCCAGGGGAATCAGTACAGCTGGCCGGGATGCACTCTAGTCAGCGACTAGGTGTAACAAGGATGAATAGACCCTGGCTTGGATTACACCAGATAGCACAATACTTCCTTCGAAATGGCCCTGCAGACAGGGCTGTGGAGTCGGTTAGCCGCAGCTCCGACTCCAACTCCGACTCCTGAATCTTATCAGGACCGACTCCAACTCCGACTCCTGAATTTTATCAGGACCGATTCCGACTCCCGACTCCTGCTCCTTCATAAATGGCCGGTCAGATACCAGGGGAGTTATTATCACACTGGCTCAGCAACTTCTCCCTAATGTCCTACATGATCATGGTGCAACTTCTGAATGAATAAAGGAATACTGGGTATAAAGCAGCTTCTCCTGTGTGTGCAGTGGATGCAGCCAGTCTCCAGCCTCCATGTCCTGAACTACTCACAACTAGACTAGATGGAGCAAGTGGTCTTTTCCTGCTGACAGTCTTCTATGTTTCTAACTAAATATTCACCATACACAAAGAAACACTGCTAACAATGCCAGATACCTGTGATACAGAGGGGTCAGCCATAGTGATACAGAGGGGTCACACATAGCGATGTTGAGGGGCACTGTGGGGGCACGCATGAGCACACACACACAGCCTGCTACAGCCATAGCATACACACATAGCTTTCTGCAGCCATAGCACACACACACTCATACACACAGCCTGCTGCAGCCATAGCGCACACACACACACACACACACACACACACACACACACACACACACACACACAGCTGCAGCCATGGAACACTGAAGAAAAACACACAATCTTCTCCAATAGAGAAAACACCACAGGACAGATGTTACTGCTACACTACTTATGTCTCCTCCTCCTCTATATTACACAGGATATCTCCATATTACACGGCTGCTCATATACAGTCATCTAGCATCCAGGAAGAGAACAGCACAGATCTCCCCCCACACAATGGCCTCTTCCAGCTCAGAAACAATAGCTCAGTGACCTATTAGAATGTTGCTCATAATATATATTGATGAGCAAAACTTATAAAATTTATATCAAAACTCAATTCTAAATTTTTGAAAGATTTTTTTAAAGCTGGAGTCGGAGTCGGTACATTTTTTTCCGACTCCAACTCCGACTCCGACTTCAGCCAAAACTAGCTCCGACTCTGACTCCACAACTCCGACTACACAGCCCTGGTAAAATGTCTGTGTCTCACTGTATTGTCCAGGCTGCTCTACATCGGCTACTCACAGGTGCAGTCCCACTACTGATCAGCTTGGGGAATGAGACCTGAGCTGTTCCCGACCTGGGCTGGTTCATCCCTCCTTAGACAACCTGGTAGCTCTGAGCTTTCCCAGAGTCACCATATTGACACTGATCTTAGTGCGGACACCCGATCAGCATAGCACAGGGAAGAGCAGAACTCCTGGAAACAAGTGATCCAACAGCCTGAGCCTCCCAGGTAGCTGGGATTACAGACACACGCCACTGGGCCCAGCAAGAGGAGCAGCTGCTGTGTAATATAGGAACCTGTGTGATGTAAGGAATACTGCCAGATAGCGCCACCTGCGATGCAATATAGGAACCTGTATGATGTAAGGAATACAGCCAGCTGGCGCCACCTGCTGTCTCTTTCGTATAATTACACCATGTTCAATATCAGTCCAAGAGATGATGATGGTAGTCCCCCTAGTTCTCCCCTGGGGCACCCCTGACTAAAGTGCCTGGCTGATGGTAGAGTGGTGTTCTGCAGGTGTGTGTTATGTCAGGTCACAGGGAGGAAGACAAAGAAAGCAGAGAGGGGTATAATATTATGGTAACTTTGTTTAACAGAAAATCATCCACATGCATGGAAGCCAGTTCTTCAACCAGGTACAGTTTCAAGGAAAACAAGGTAACAGCAGATGGCAAAGGGTTAATCCATGTGGGGGCAGTGAGTGTCCTGAGTTAGTTCACCCCCCTGAGGTGACAGAGAGAAATCACATCGGTGGACTCCCAGTGGTAGACGTGGTATGAGCCCGACCAGAGGTCACTAAGCCACAGACGGCTGGGAGGTCCTTGAAAACTGTTACCCTCTGAGATGAGGTAAAGACCTGACACTAGATTAGTTTTTGAAGGCCACAGAAGAGGTGTCCCTCAGGGTAAGGTAGATACTATGGGTGTTACGTATGGTGACTAAGAGGAACTGGCACGGTCCTGAGCCCCCCAGGTTAGACAACTTACTCTGCACCAATGCCTGCTGCTCGCTCTCTTAATTCAACTCACTACTTCTTCTATCCTCTGTACACACTGCGCATCGCTTTACACAATCTTCCTGAATACAAAAGTAAAAAGATGGGAAGTACAGTGGTACCTTCATTTAAGAGTAACTTGCATTGAGAGCATTTTGCAAGGAAGAGCTCACAGTTTTTCAAAATTGTGCCTTGGTTAAGAGCGACTCTGTACCCACAATCTGCCCCCCCCCCCCCCAAATCATGTGTACCTTCAGATAGCTGCTTTTAATCCAAGATCTGTCCCACGATCCGTTTGGCAGGTGATGCACTTATTGTGCTAAAAAACAAACTGGCAGCCCCGGGCCCTACGGGAGTATCTGTGCCCTAACTTTGCACCACCCCTCCGTCCCTCCTCCCCACCCTCTTCATCATTAGGAATGCCCGAGAACATTTTCTCCATGCTGAACATTTGCACAGGTGTCTTAATGATCCAGCCCATGTGCTGCCCTCTCACAGCTGATGAATAGGAGGCAATCTGCCTGGAGCATTCCTAATGATGAGGGGGGCGGGGAGGAGGGACAGATAGGGTGTGCCAGCCTAATGCATACACAATCTAGGCCACTCCCGTAGGGCACGGGGCTGCATGTTTAAAAGTAGTTTTTTAGCACAATAATTGCATCACCTGCCAAACAGACCGCAGGACAGATCTTTGACCTTTGACCTTCAGCTATTTGAAGGTACAAGCGGTTTGGGGGAACACAGAAAACATGTTTTACCATAGGGCAAATGGTGTAATCACAAAACCCCTCAAAATAAAAATAATTGCAAGTTTTTTTCCATTTCACTGCACAGATAATTTTTTTTTTGTTTCGCAGCATATTTTATGGAAAACTAAGTCTGTCATTGCAAAGTACAATTAGTGTCACAAAAAAATAAGGGCTCATGTGGGTCTGTAGGTAAAAAAATGCAAGCGCTAGGAGGACACAAAGAGGACAAAATGATAGCGCAAAAAAGAAAATTGCCTCAGTCCTTAAAGGAGAATTCCGGGTAAAATCAATTTTAACCCCTTAACAACGCATGGCGGGTATACCCGTCATGTGGCCATTAAGGGGGAAGCAGAGAGCTCTACGTAAGACCTCTCTGCAGCCTGCGGTCCCCAGTTGCTATGTGCAGCTGGGGGCCGTGGGTATTAGCCGGTGTGGCCGATCACCACTGCTGGCTAATTAACTATTCAAATGCAGCTGTCAAAGCTAACAGCTGCATTTGAATAGTGCTTGGCCCCTATCCCTGGTGTCTAGTGGCGGGATCTCCCCCCCCCTGTGATGTGATTGCAGAGGGGAGATCTCTCATACTGAGCCGGCCGGGACTAAGCGTCGGAATGACGCCCGATCCCGTCTGGGCAATCTATGTATGTGGTCTGCAGCATGCCAGTATAATAGAACACTGATCTGATGGATCTATTATATACACAGCATTGATCTCAATGGGAGATCATGTACTGTGTATATAGAAGTCCCCCAGGGGGTTTCTGATACTGTAAATATATGTGAAAACAAAAACAAACCTTTTTTATTAACCCTTAGAGGACCAGGCCAATTTCAATTATTGCGTTTTCGTTTTTCCCTCCTCGTGCTTAAAAGGCCATAGCACTTGCATTTTTTTCACCTAGAAACCCACATGAGCCCTTATTTTTTGCGCCACTAATTGTACTTTGCAAAGACAGGCTGAATTTTTTCATAAAGTACACTGCGAAACCAGAAATAAATTCAATGTGTGGTGAAATTGAGAAAAAAAAACGCATTTCTTTTATTTGGGGGATTTTGGTTTTTACACCGTTCGTCCTGGGGTAAAACTGACTTGTTATATATGTTCCTCAAGTTGTTACGATTACAACAATAGGTAACATGTATAACTTTCATTGTATCTGATGGCCTGTAAAAAATTCAAACCATTGTATAACAAATATATGTTCCTTAAAATCGCTCCATTCCCATGCTTATAGCGCTTTTATCCTTTGGTCTATGGGGCTGAGGTGTGAGGTGTCATTTGTTGCGCCATGATGTGTTCCTTCTATCGGTACCTTGCTTGCTAATATGCGACTTTTTGATCGCTTTTTATTACAATTTTTCTGGATTTGATGCGACCAATAATGCACAATTTTGCACTTTACCGTGCAAGATCAGGAATGTGATTAATTAATATTGGGCGATTACGCATGCGGTGATACAAAACATGTTTATTTATTTATTTTTATTTATAACATGGGAAAAGGGGGGTGATTCACACTTTTATTAGGGGCGGGGGTTTTTATTGACAACATCACTTTTTTTTTTCTTTTACATTTATACTAGAAGCCCCACTGGGGGACTTCTAGTAGAAGTGCACTGATCTCTCATTCAGATCTATGCTGCATAGATATGCAGCATAGATTGATGTGATAGGCACATTGATTGCTTCCGGCTGCTGCAGCCGAAGCAATCGAGTGTCAAGCCGGGATCAGGACTATTACGCCAGTGGATCGCTCCTCCGGGACAAAGTTGACAGCTGCATCCGATTACTTTATTAGTGGGCACGGCGATCGGACCGTCCCCGTTAATAGCCGCGGTCCAGGGTCGCCTAGGGGTTAATAACAAATCCCCTCCCCTAATAAAAATTTAAATCACCCCCCTTTTCCTATTTTATAAATAAAAATGAATAAATATATTAAAAAAGAAACATATTTGTTATTGCCACGTGCGTAATCGCCCCATCCAATGACATCTCACACAGCCTCGCAGAACAAACAATAAAAGCGTTATAAGGCTGAGAATAGAGCAATTTTAAACACATTCTGTTTTTTTTAAAGGTTTTAATTTTTTAAAAGCCATCAAATAAAAAACAAGTTATGCAAGTTACATATCGCTGTAATCATACTGACTTGAGGAACATAGCTAATACGCCAGTTTTGCCATAGGGTGAATGGCGTAAACACAAAAACAGGAATTGTACCTTTTTTTTTATTTCACTACACATATATTTTTTTTCTGGTATTGCAGCATATTTTATAGGAAAATTAAGTCTGTATTTGCAAAGGAAAATTGGTGTCGCAAAAAATAAGGGCTCATGTGGGTCTGTAGGGGAAAATATGCAAGCGCAGTGGCCTTTTAAACATGAGGAGGAAAAAACGAAAGCACAAAAATGAAAACTGGCTCCGATATATGTTATTGCCCAACAAAAGTTATAAAAATTACTAATAGACATTTTTTATGGGAAATGCACCTATAGTACTTGGCGTTGTTGTTAGTTCTCTGTAAACTTGGTGACATCACATCACATAGACTGCTGGCTCCTGATAGTCCAGTCTGTCCCGCCGCTGCTGCAGTCCATCTGCTAAAAAGGGATCACCGCCTCCATCCTCCCCCAGATCCCTGCACCTCCCTCCATGGCGGCAGCTCTTGGCACCTCTAGTCCGGTAGCTGGGGGCTCCCTGCTACCTCTGCCAGCTGGAGAAGGGTGAAGTTAGGTGCCCTAGGCCAGCAGAGGCGATTCCCACAGCAGGGACAGCAGGCAAAAGTTAGTGGGGAGCAGTGAGAGCCGTCGGCTTCCCATTATGTGTGATACTGTCTACTGAGCTGGTGTATCTAAGCCCATCAGGTCTGATACTGTCTACAGAACAGGTGTATCTTAGCCTATAATGTGTGATACTCTCTACAGAGTAGGTGTTTCCAGTGCCATATGAACAGCTGCTGCTGTGCTGCCCTGGGCACTAAACTAAGACGCCCCACCACAGAATTGGTAGATAGGTAGGTAATAGCTCCAGGCATCACATATAACACCGCCATACCAGACCTGACCAATACCACCATACTGTGACTGGGTAACACCGCCATACCAGTCTCCCTCACTCTACTCCGTAATCACGCCTGTGCTCACTTCCCCTCCACAACCAAAAAAAAAAGAAAGACAACTGATTTAGTGGCAAGTTGGAAAGGGAGGTGGGAGACTGCAAGGTGCTGCCCTAGGCACCGGACCATGGGTGCTTAGTGGTAAATACGGCCCTGGGTGTACCTAAGCCTATCAAGTGTGATACTGTCTACTGAACTGGTTGATTTAAGCCTATCATGTGTGATACTGTGTACTGAGATGGTGTATCTAAGACTATCAGGTTTGATACTGTCTATAGAGCAGATGTATCTAAGCCTATCATGTATGGTACTGTGTACTGAACTGGTTTATCTAAGCCTATCGTGTGATACTGTCTACTGAACTGGTGTATCTAACATGATCATGTGTAATTCCTTCTGCTGAGCCTCTGTATCTTATACTGGCCTTACACAAGAGATATAATCCTGCCCTGACCTGTCAATCTTATACGTATGAGGGAAGCCAGACGGCCTCTGGTGTGATACACTCAGATGAGTTGTTGTATCTAACTCTCCTATGTAACACACAGCACTACACTATTGTATATTAGTGTGTGGTGTTGGGTTTGGGCACAGTTATTTGGTGTGAGACGATACCAGCAGCCCAGGGGGGTTAGTATATGTGATGTTGGGTATTGTGCACAGATGAGGTTAGGAGGGTTATTAGTGTGGTTGTGGTTTGCACATGTGGCTGTTATTACACTGATGTGTATGGGGAGAATGAGGCTGGAGCAGCTAATACCTGGGTGGACTTGTATATACTGTCTATAAACCCTACAGCTATACGGTATTTATATTATTATTATTGTTGTAATAATTTGTTTGTAAATAAAAGATTTACAGAAACACACCCACAGCCCCCCATCATTGTGTATTTATGAAGAGGGGGTCAGTAAGAAGAACAGTCTCAGTAAAATGGGATAAATTGGCAGAAAAAAAAAATCTTTATATATCTTAATATAAAACTTCTAACAAAAATGCCTGATTTTAATATTTTTAATAACTTCACAAAATACATGAGAACAGCGGGTAACCAAATTCTAATGACCTATTTCTGCTCTGGTTATTTATATAGTAAGATAATATGTAACATGATACCGAGACAGAACTTCTTTATTTTTTTGTAGCACAAATTATTTTTTTTTCTTTTCCAATAGAATATATATATATATATATATATATATATATATATATATATATATATATGGTATCTATACACATTATCCACATATATGTTGGTTTTCTTCCCTCACTCACAAGACTATGGAAGTCTGTTGATCTCTGACATCACAAAGGTAAGCTGATGACATGATGACATCACAAAGAAAAGGCTATGACATCACACAGACATTGTACACTTAGCTGCGCAGGTAACATTCCGTCAGTTGCTAACTGCCACTCAGCAGAGATACATGGGAGGGATCGCTCTCACTTACTGCTATCAGCACTTGGATTGGATCATCGATATAGATTTGACTTAAAACTTAAAATGAAGGCAAAAAACAAGAGGAATCATCTAGAAGGAGACACAGAAGAGAAGGAGAAGAATAATGGAGAGGACAAGAGGAGAGACAAGGACAGAGGAGATGAGGATGATGGCCAGGAGCAGCCAACTACAACCAAGAAGCCAAGAAAGAACCGCGTCTTAGCCTGCCTGCAAAGTGCCTGGGCCCGGATGACATGTAAGAAGAGGAAATCTTCCAGCCACCTCTCCGGTCACAGCATCATCCTCCCTCTGATGGACGCCACAGGTAGGACCAACAACTGGAATTGTACATGCATCCTTAGGACTCCATAGAACACACACAGTGGGGCTGATTCATGGGAATAGCGCCCCCACACAGTAGTTACCCCCTCCAGTAGTGGCCTTAAGCTGCATGGTGTCCTGTGAACAACTCACCTTTGTTGTCCCCACCCCATTAGGTAATTTTAGTATTTGGGGCCTTGTTGACCAGTTTTACTAGTCTTCCTAGGGACGCGTGAGGCAGGCAGCCATCTTTTATATCCTAGGAATATAAACTGAAGCTGCTGTCCATGGGAGTTTATCACCTTTTTCACTTTTATTGTGAGATGTGTGGATGTTCTTCGTGCCCCACGTTCACCATACAGGATAAAGAACATTGAGGGAGATTTATCAAACATGGTGGAAAGTGGAACTGTCTCAGTTGCCCCTAGCAACCAATCAGATTCCACTTTTCATTCCCAACAGACTCAGCTAGTACAATACTATAATAATATATGTATAGTAAAAGTAATGTATTGCAGTGTACATTCATTGCGGTTTTCTCGGTCACAAAAGGTCATTAAAGCGGCAGTACATGGCATATGGCCAGAAACTAGGGACTGAATTTCACACCCATTTGCAATGTTTTCCGCTATCCCTCTCTGTAGCACCACTAACCCCATCACCCACTTGTAGATGTAGGAACCTCTGAACCACCTGTGTAGTGTTTGGACCCTCTGTGAGCCTTCTGTAGTATTAGGACACCCTGTACTATGAGGAGCCATTGTGCCTCCTCTATAACATAAGAACTTTCTGTAACCCTATACCACTAATATATATCTCTATTAATTCACACATCTATCCTTTTCCTTTGTAACAGATAACAGAACATCAAATGAGAAGGAAGGAGAGGTGCCAGCATGCAGAAAGGATAGCCGAATACAGGAAGCCATACTGCAGGAGCACCAACTACTGTGTGACCAGTACCACAAACTGGATGACCTGAGGGCCCTATATTACGCTAAACAAGAAGCTACATTAGAGGACTACCAACAATGGTGTGACCAAACCTACAACATGGATGACATATGTGCCTTGCACTATGTTGAATATGAGCAAAAGGTAGAAGAATACCAACAATTGTGTGACTGGTTCAACAACCTAGAAGACATGTGTGCCCTGCACTATGTGGGCCAAATAGCCATGGAAGAAGAAAATCAGAATATGTGTGACCGGATTCATAGCATGGAGGTCCTGTATGCCCAGCACTATATGGAACTATATGGAGAGAAGCAACAACAGGAGACCGAAGAGGAAGGACCGAAAAAGGACGACGACGGACCGAAGAAGGACAACGACGGACCGAAAAAAGACGACAACGGACCGAAGAAGGGCGACGAAGCCAAGAAAAGTGCCAAGATCCTGTTCTTAGCCCAACTTCAAAAATGTTGGGAATGGATCTCTAAATCAAAATGGAGAGGAACAAGTAAACTCAATGAACGTTCCTGTGAAATGCCAGGACCCAGTAACATCAGGAATCCAACATCCAAAGAAGACCCTGACAACTCTACAGAGACCTCACCTGTTACAGTCCCCCTAACATTGGACTGCTTCACCTTCTACCATTCACTAGGAGAAGGAACCTTCGGTAAAGTCCTCTTGGCAAAAGACATCATCCGCACTGAATGTGTTGCCATTAAAGTGACAGAGAAGAGGCACGTCAGCTTCGGAGAACGCCATGTCCTCCAACTATCTCATGGAAGCCCATACTTGATGCATGGCTTGGCCGCCTTTCACACATCGAACTTTGCCTGTTATGTGATGGAACTGGCCACCGGAGGGGACCTGTTTGAATTTGTCAAAAAGCACTCGCCTCTTGATACCGACACAGTAAAGTTCATCACAGCCGAAGTGGTATGTGGCACAGAGTTCCTGCACAGAAGAAATATTATCCATCGGGACCTGAAGCCAGAAAATATACTTCTCACCAGAGAAGGCCACATAAAAATAACAGATTTCGGCTTTGCTGTGACAAATGTCTATAACCTGACCAGAACTGTGTGCGGAGGTACACCAGGATATGCAGCCCCAGAGATGATAAAACGCCAGCTACATGGGAGAGGAGTCGACTATTTCGCCATTGGCGTCATCCTCTACAATCTCTTGAACTTCAAGCGTCCATTTTATGGAAGAAACCAGCACCAAACAGAAATCTCTGTCCTCTGTCATACTCCAGACTACCCAAAGTCCCTTACTGACGACGCAGTTAACATCTTAAAAAGCCTGCTGTGTAAAGACCAATTCGAGCGGCTGGGAGTCAAAGAGGACATCAGGAGCCATCCATTCTTCTCGGATATCAATTGGGAGGACGTGGAAGCCGGGAGAATTGTTCCACCAGCAATTATGATGACATCCTCTGTTGACCTCAATGCTGAAGAACCTATGAAATTTGCTGAACCACCAGACGTCATCAAACCTGAAGATCAGCAAATCTTTAATAAGTTCAGCTTTGTGTGCCCGGAGTGGTCAAATCAATATCATCCTGTCATTACTGACAAAGAAGGTGCTGATAATGATGACGACGACGATATCTACATGTAGATCATCACCTCTACTGATCTCTGCTCCAATCTAAATTTTTAACTTAATCTTAACTTAACTTAACCATCGGACTTAAATCTTAACCAGACAAGACTTAAACCAACTAAACCAACTAGACTTAAACTTAACTAAAACCACCAGATTCTGGTGAAGCACAAGCTCCGTAAGACTTCGTAGAGCTTTGTGGGAGGGTGGGAGGGCTCCCTCTTTGTGCCTTCACCTTGACGTGGTGAGGGAGCTTGCGTGCCTTAGTGATCCATTGAGCTAAGCTGGCTGGAGTTAATGCTCCTGGTGGGGTCTCCCGTGCCAGAAAGGTCAAAGGGGAGAGGCCAGACTAAGTAAGGCACCCAGTAGAAAGGGCTGGAAATATACTTCTTTTCTCTCTCATAAAAACTCAATAGATAGATATCAGAATATCCTGACAAGTGCAGCGCTTGAAGGTGAGCGACTCATGTCAGAAGGCGACTAAAGTGTTATCCAGGCTTAGAAAAACATGGCCGCTTTCTTCCAGAAACAGCACCTCTCCTGCCCTCAGTTTGGCTCAGGTTTAGCAGCTCGGTTCTATTGAAGTGAATAGAGCTGAATTGTAGTACCACACACAACCTGAGGACAGGACTGGTGCTGTTTTTGCAAGAAAGTAGCTGTGTTTCTACTAATCCTGGATAACCCCTAAGTTAGAATAGGTATGGAACCTAGTGTACTGGACTCATCCAGACCTAGGAGCAGGGCTGGACTGGGACTAAATAGCAGTGACATCCCAGCAGCCCTTATTCAATATAATCCCTGTCATATGACAGGAAATACACAATGTCACACAACACCTAGGATGGAGCCATCTATCACTACTCACATTCATTTGTAAATTACACTAAGAACAATACAAGAAAAATAAAATAGCTAGGATTTACCTAATGACATGATCATGTGTGTACTACTACTGTACAAGCACATATATGACCAATAATACCACCATATAGTGGTCAGATACAATGTCTACATAGGATCTGTACACTACCACTATACAAGCACTTATATATGCATAAATATCGCCATACAGTGGTCAGATACAATGTCTACATAGGATCTGTACACTACCACTATACAAACACACATATATCCAAAAATATTGCCATACAGTGGTCAGATACCAGCTATAGGATCTGTACACTACCACTATACAAGCACTCATATAACCAATAATACAGCCATACAGTGGTCAGATACAAGGTCTACACAGGATCTGTACACTAACATTATAATAGCACTCATATAGTCAATAATAGTTAGTGTATGATATCAATGTGGTGATATATCTAAGCTCAACTAGTTAAAATTCTCCTGAGAAAATGTTTTCTTTCAAATCAACTAGTGTGACAAAGTTATATAGATTTGTAATTTACTTCTATTAAAATATTTCCAGTCTTCCAGTACTTATCAGCTCCTGTATGTCCTGCAGGAAGTGGTATATTCTTTCCAGTCTGTGCTGCCACCTCTGTCCATGTCAGGAACTGTCCAAAGCGGTAACAAATCCACATAGAAAACCTCTTCTGCTCTCTAGGCTGGAAAGAATACACCACTTCCTGCAGGACATACAACAGATGATAAGTACTGAAAGACTTGAGATTTTTTAAATAGAAGTAAATTACAAATCTCTGGCACTTTCTTGCTCCAGTTGATTTGTAAGATTTTTTTCTTTTTCCCTGGAGTTCCCTTTTAAGCCCTTGCCTCCGCAGCCTATTTTGGCCTTAACCTCTTAAGGACCCATGACGTACCGGCACGTCATGGATCACTGTCACTTAAGGACCCATGACGTACCGGTACGTCATCCCTTTAAACGGGCGCCGCGGCCGGCCGGGTCCCGATCGGGGGAGATAGCCTGCTATAATACATAGCAGGCCATCTCTCCCTGTCGGCATGGAGGGTTGTTAACCCCCCCCATGCCGACGATCGCCGCTATTGGCTGATAAGCCCATAGCGGCGATCGGAACCTTTCCGGGCCATCGGTGGCCCGATGACCCGGAAAAAAATGGCGGTCGGTGCTGTCCGAGGACGGCACCGACCGCCATTACTATAAAAAGTAATGGTGGTCACGGTACCACCGTCCCGATCGCCGTGAACGGCCGGCCAGCCGGCCGGCCGTTCACGGCGATCAAAGTCCCCACAAGTAATAAATACCTGCTCCGGACCCCTCAGCTAGGTAGCTGAGGGGTCCGGAGCAGGTATTTGTAATTTACTCACCTGTCCCGGGGTCCTGATCGGCGTCTTCCGGGTTCCCGGCGTCCTCTTCATCTTGTCGGGACTTCGGCTTCTTCCGTGAGTCCCGATTGGCTTTTTCCGGCTCCAGCGTCGTCTTTTTTCGTATTTTTCCGGCTCCAGCGTCGTCTATTTTCGGATCTTGCGCTCTGCTGCCCCCTAGCGGCTGATAAGTGTAATACACGTATCAGCCACTACAGGGATGTTCAGAATGTAGTAAAAAAAAAAAATTTTTCCCAATTTTTTTTTTTTCTATTTTCCGCACCCTATCGCCGCTGAGTGTTGATCAGCATCGCACGAAAGTGCGCTGCTAATCAGCAACTCCTCCTTTTTGGCGTAGGGTGGTTTTTTTTTATATCCTACTGCCACGGTCTGCTGATAAGTGCCGAACATAAGTGCGGCATTTATCAGCAACACCATTTTTGGCGTAGGTTTTTTTTGTATACTTACTGTAAAAAAACACGTAAAAAACACTACATTACACCACACTACATTGAATAAAGTTTTACACTACACCACTACATACCCCATATACCAATCCCCATATAAAGATGGCCCCCAGGGTGTTTTCGGTATCGGACGCATACATTATTATTGCCTCCGACACCGAAACAGCCAGTGAGGATGAATGGGGGGTCCTTTGTTCCTCCATTCATCCTCATCCTCCTCATCATCCAGTGACGTGTCTGGGGGTAGCTTAGCGTACGCTGCCCCCCAGACACGTCTTTTCTGCCAGTACCGTCCCAATAAGAGATGACAGTATGGCGTGAAATTCTACAAACTCTGTGAGAGTACCTCAGGGTACACTTACAGATTTAGGGTACGTGCACACTGCGAAATGGCGAAGGATAACCCTTCGTGCATTCCGCAGCTGGCACCCGCCGGCGGACTGATGCAGGGGCGCGTCTCCGCCCGTGTCATAGACTCCATGTTATGCACGGGCGGATTCCATCATCCGTCATTCCATCAACACGTTGGACGCAGAGCGGAATCCGCCCGTGCATAGAATGGAGTCTACGACACGGACGGAGACGTGCGCCTGCATCAGTCCGCCGGCGGGTGCCAACTGCGGAATGCACAAAGGGTTATCCTTCGCGATTCCGCAGTGTGCACGTACCCTTAGAGTGTATGAAGGAAGGGACACCCGAATCCTGCCCCCAGATGCCCCCCCCCATCCTCGGAGTTAGTGGGAAGATCGTTGGGGAACTGATCTTCCCACTGCTGGATAAAGGTCACCACCTGTACGGGGATAACTTTTATACCAGCACCCCCTCTTCCGGTCCCTCGCTGCCCGAGCTACTGTAGCTTGCGGCACGATCCGAACATATCAGAAGTAGTAATAGAGCCCTAATATTTAGCAGCCATGGAGCGGACCCAGCGCTTCTGGATATAAGGGACCCCGTATCGCACCAGGACAACATTTTCCAGGTGACGTCCCCCACACTGGAGAAAGGGAGACCCCAGAAGAAGTGCAGAGTGTGGTGTAACAGGGGGATCAGGAAGGACAACATTTACCAGTGTGATACCTGTCCTGATCACCCCGGCCTCTGCATACTGGATCGCTCCAAGGCGCACCACACGTCATCGGAGTTCTACATTTTCTAAATTCTGTCCCTTATTCCTATTTCAGGGGTCACGTTGATCCAGGGATTATTCTGATCGCCATTATGGAGTCGGGAAGGAATTTTTCCCCTGTGATGAGGCTACTGTCGTCTGCCTCATGAGGGGTTTTTGCCTTCCTCTGGGTCAACACAGGTTGAGTTTGATGGACACCTGTCATTTCCAACCTTATAAACTAATAATTGGCCTAATACCCCCAAATAAATTAGAATTGTCCCTTTTCCCCAGTTAAATAGGTATGGCCGCCATTCCCATTAGAGGATACCATGATGCAATTACAAAGCCTCTGTGCGGCCAGGACAGTAGAAACCCCCAACAAGTGACCCCATTCTGGAAACTACACCCCATAAGGAATCTAACAAGTGGGGCAGCGGGTATATGGCCCCCTGGTGACGGCCACATTTGGGACGTGAAAATGAAAAAAATGGTATTTTTTATTTTCACGGCACATGTTCTACACATGTGCCCATCACTAGTGGGGTCCATATGCTCACTGCACCCCTTGTTAGATTCATTATGGGGTGTAGTTTCCAGAATTGGGTCACTTGTCGGGGGTTTCTACTGTTCTGGCAGCACAGGAGCTTTGTAATTGCGACATGGCCTCCATCCCCCATTCCAGCCTCTAAATGGCGCTCTGTCCTTTTGGTGACTTGCCCTGTGCCCATATGGCAAATTATGTCCACATGTGGGGTATTTTCGTACTCAGGGGAAACTACCCTACACGTTTTGTGTTCATTTTCTTTTTTAACCCCTTGTGGAAATGGAAAAAAATCAAGGCTAGACCAACATTTAGTGTAATTTTTTTTTAATTTTTACTCTAAATCATTGATCTTGTCTTGATTTTTTCATTTTCACAAGGGGTTAAAAGATAAAAAAAAACACAATGTGTAGAGCAATTTCCCCTGAGTACGGAAATACCCCACATGTGGACATAAAGCGCCATGCGGGTGCAGGGTAAGCCTCCAAAGGGAAGGTGCGCCATTTGGTTTTTGAAGGCTGGATTTGGATGGAATGGATTTCGAGGGGCCATGTTGCATTCAAAAGGCCCCTGCGTTGCCAAGACAGTTAAACCCCCCACAAGTGACCCTATTATGGAAACTACACCCCTCAAGGAATGTAACAAGGGGTGTAGTCAGCATATGGACCCCACTGGTGACGGGCACAAATGTGGAACAATGTGGCGTGAAAATGAAATATTAAATTTTTTACACTATAATGTTGGTCTAGCCTTGAATTTATCATTTTCACAAGGGGTTAAAAGAGAAAAAAAAACACAAAATGTGTAGAGCAATTTCCCCCGAGTCCGTAAATACCCCACATGTGGACATAAAGCGCCATGTGGGCGCAGGGCAAGCCTCTGAAGGGAAGGAGCGCCATTTGGATTTTAGAGGTTGGATTTGGCTAGAATGGATGATGAACGCCATGTCGCATTTACAGAGCCCTTGTGCTGCCAAAACACTGTAAACCCCCCACAAGTGACCCCATTCTGGAAACTACACCCCTCAAGGAATCTAACAAGGGGTGCAGTGAGGATATGGACCCCTGGATGACGGGCACATTTGTGCCATGAAAGTGAAAAAATGAAAATTTTCACTTTCACGTCACATTTTTCCACATTTGTGCCCGTCACCAGTGGGGTCCATATGCTCACTGCACCCCTTGTTAGATTCCTTGAGGGGTGTAGTTTCCAGAATGGGGTCACTTGTGGGGGGTTTCCAGTGTCTTGGCAGCACGAGGGCTCTGTAAATGCGACATGGCCCTTGAAATCCATTCCAGTGAAATCCAGCTTCCAAAAGCCAATTGGCGCTCCTTCCCTTTGGAGGCTCGTCCTGCGCCCGCTTGGCACTTTATGTCCACATGTGGGGTATTTCCGTACTCGGGAGAAACTGCGCTACATGTTTTGTGTTTTTTTTTTCCTTTTATCCCTTTGTGAAAATGAAAAATTGAAGGCTAGAACAACATTTTAGTGTAAAAAATACTTTAGTCTTTTTTCAAGCCATATTGTTTGGAAAATCTGTGAAGCACCTGTGGGGTCCAGATGCTCACCGCACCCCTTGTTACATTCCTTGAGGGGTGTAGTTTTCTAAATGGTGTCCCTTTAGGGGTAATTTTTAGGTTTTGGCACCCCAGAGCCTCTGCCAACCTGAAGTGGTACAGTCAAAAATGACCAAAAATAACGGAGCCATTGAAATTCACTAGGCGCTCCCTTATATCTGAGGCTTGTGGTTGCGTCAAATAGCGCAATAGGGCCACATATGGGGTATTTCTATAAACTGCAGAAACGGGGCAATCAATATTGGGGTGCATTTCTCTGGTAATAGGTTTATAATTATGAAAAATATTGGATTACAATAAAATCTCTGCACAGAAAATTAAAATTTTCAAATTTCTTACACACTTAGCTTTTATTTCTGTGACTCCCCTAAAGGGTTAAAAAACTTTCTGGATGTGCTTTTGCAGAGTTTAGGGGGTGCAGTTTCTGAAATGGGGTGCTTCGTGAGGCTTTCTAACACACAGTCCCCTCAAATACACTTTAAACCTGAACAGTTCCCTAAAAATATCTGATTTTGAAATTTTACTGAAAATTTGGAAATTTGCTGCTAATGTTTTAAGCTTCCTATTGTCTAAAAAAAATGAAATATAGTTTAATAAATGCCGCCAACATAAAGTAGACATGTTGCTAATGCTATTTAATATATAATTTATGTGGTATAACCATTTTCTGTATAAGCAGAAAAGTTTTAAAGTTGGAAAAATGCATTTTTTCACAATTTTTCACGCTATTTTGGGTTTTTTCATAAAGATTCGTTATAAGTATCGACTCCAATTTACAAGAAATGTGAAGTACAATATGTCACGAGAAAACAATCTCAGAATCAGCCGGATAGGTAAAAGCATCCCGAAGTTATTAATGAATAAAGTGACACTGGTCAAATTCATAAAATTTGCTCCGGTCCTTAAGGCCATTTCAGGCCTGGTCCTTAAGGGGTTAAAATGTCACTGTCATTAAATTTTTTTTTTTTTTTTGCAGAAATCAATAGTACAGGCGATTTTAAGTAACTTTGTAATTGGGTTTATTAGCCGAAAAATGAATTTTTATCATGAAAAAGCAGTTTGAAGCTTTCCCCCCTGTCTTCATTGTTCTCCTACGGAGAGGGGGAAATGAGCCACCAAAACAGGACAACAACAAGTTAATTTACAACTACATGATCTATGTCCTCTGACAGTCAGCACTGACCTCTCTGACCTCTGAATACGCTGTCACCCAGCTCAGCGCCTGTAATCCTTTGTTCTCTCCTCTGGCTGCCGACTCATGTCCCTCCTTCCCCCTCCCCTCTCTATAGAACAGACAGGGTTGTGTCTGATGCAACAAGTCACAATTTCCTGATATTTTGCAGTGAATGGAAAAGAGGAGGGAGGGGGGACCTGGGGAAAGGCTTTTTAAATGCAGATAATGGCATATTTGCCTATTAAACGCAATTACAAAGTTTCTTAAAATCGCCTGGCCTATTGATTTCTGCAAAAAAATAAAAATAAAAAAAATACAACAATGACTTTTTAACCCTTAGACGACCCTGGACGTAGGGTTACGTCATGGAAGTCTGTCCCCAGACGACCCATGACGTAACCTTACGTCCTGGGTGTTTTTCCCGCTATGAAGCGCGCGCCGGAGCGGAGCGCGCTTCATAGCAGGTGGGGGCCGGCTGCAATCAGCAGCCGGGACCACACCGGTAATGACACGCTGCAGCGATCGCGCTGCCGCGTGTCATTAACCCCTTAAACGCCGCAATCGCGGCGCGACCGCGGCGTTTAAGTGTAAGTGACAGGGGGAGTCCCCTGTCACTTACCGATCGGGACCCCCGCAGTGTGACTGCGGGGGTCCCGATCGTTGAAACGGACTGCCGGAGGTCTCTCACCTGCCTCCGTGCGGTCCGATCGGCGATCTGCTACACTGAGCCTGCACAGGCAGGCTCAATGAGCAGATCGCCGATAACACTGATCAATGCTATGCCTATGGCATAGCAATCATCAGTGTAGAAATCTAAGTATTGTATGTAAAAGTCCCCCAAAGGGACTTCAAAAGTGTAAAAAAAAAAAGTTCAAAACACTAACACACTACCCCAAAACGCCTCCCCCAATAAAAGTCTAAATCACCCCCCTTTCCCATTATATAAATAAAACATATAAAAATGAATAAATAGATAAACATATAATATACCGTAGCGTGCATAATTGTCCGATCTATTAAAATATAACAAGCGTCATTGCGACCGGTAAACGGCGTAGATGAAAAGAGGGGAAAAAGTGCGCAGATAACCGATTTTATGTTACATTATATATTTAAAAAAATCAATAAAAAGTGATCAAAACGTCCGATCTTCACAAATATGGTATTAATAAAAACTAGAGATCATGGCGGAAAAAATGACACCCCATACAGCCCCGTAGGTGAAAAAATAAAACCGTTATAAGCGTCACAATAGGCCCATTTTATTAATATTTAATTGCCAAAAAAAAGGATTTCATAAAAAAAATATATATATATAACATTAGAGAATCTGCGTAAACCTGCATGTGGTTGTGTTCGGGCTGACCTATAGAATAATAGAATCATGTCGCTGTTACCATATAGTGCATTACATAGACACAGGAACCCCCCAAACGTTATCTTATCGCATTCTTTCTTACGATTTCACCTATTTATATCTTCATAAATAATATATTTGGAATTCCATCATACATGTTATGGTAAAATGAATGACGCCATTACACAGTACAACTATTCCTGTAACAAATAAGCCCTTACATGGCCTGTAGATAGAAAACTGAGAGTGGTAGAGCTCTTAGAAGGGGAGGAGGGAAAAACGAAAGCACTAAGATCAAAATTTGCGCGGTCCACTGGGTCATTTTGGGCCTGGTCCTCAAAGGGTTAATGCCCAGGACCTATTTTTTAAATCTGACCTGTCTCTCTTCATGTAGTGATAACTCTGCGATGACTTTAATTATCACGGTTATTCTGAGATTGTTTTTCCGTGACATATTCCTCTTTATGTTTGTGGTATATTTTGGTTGATATACTTAGTAGTTTTTTGTAAAAGAAAAAAAAAAACACAACATTTGTGCAAAAATTTTAACAATTGACATTTCTTTATATTCAAAACTCTCTTTTCCTAAGAAAGATAGTCATATCACGTAAACTAATCATTACTGCAACATCTACAACATGATTGAAACCTTTAAGTATGTTAAAGGACTAAATAAGGTTCAGGAGGGAAGTGTTTTTAGCAAGAACAAGAGGACACAGTGAGAGGTTATCTGGGGGACAGATCAGAAGCAACGTGAGAAAATATTATTTTACTGAAAGAGTAGTAGATACCTGGAACAAACTTCCAGCAGAGGTGGTTGGTAAATATACAATAACAGAATTTAAACACGCCTGGGATAAACATATATCTATCCTAAGATAATAAGAAAGAAAATACTAAAAGGGCAGACTAGATGGACCCAGTGGTCTTTTTCTGCCGACAATCTTCTATGTTTCTATACAGAAGACCCTTATATGACCTCTACTATGTATGTATCCAGGGCAGGTTACACATCCTGAACTGCTACCAGGGGCTATCCTCCCTTCTTTGATTGGACAAGTAATGACCACCCATAGGTCACATGAGTACGGACCGACCCCAAACCAGACATTGTGCATCACCAACATCCCCCCACTGGTGACAGGGACTCCCGCCCACACATAACTGTACCGCCTGCATGTAGTCACACAATCTCCTCCTAACCAAAATAATACCCAACCATCTACCCTAAATGGGTGTCTGACACCAGCAAAAAATATACAAGACCTAACCCCGGGGCGTAGCTAATGTCTCATGGGCCCTGGTGCAAGAAGTGAACTTGGGCCCCCACACCCCACACCCACACAGGGCCATGCGACTCCAAAACCGCAACCCGACCCCCTCCCCACACTCAGAAATGTGATAATTTAGTGATGGTGGCGTACGCAGGACTGCTTCTAGCTTTTTTGTTTCCTAAGGCAAAGACTGGAACTCCTTGTACCTCTAACATACAGTCATAGAGTTACCAAACAATAGCAGCAAACTGGGAACAAATACTCTCACAACATAAACCATAAACCAAGGAATGACATGGTGCACTGATCCCCTCCCCAGTATACAGGGAAAAAATATACTCACTAAACATATACCATCAGACCGGGGGTTAGTTGCTAGGAAGAAGCAATGTGTGTATTATGGCTTAGGGTGTGTTTACACAGAGAGATTTATCTGACAGATTTTTGAAGCCAAAGCCAAGAATAGATCTGAAAAGAGGAGAAATCTTAGTCTTTCCTTTATGACCTTATCTCTGTGTATAGTCTGTTCCTGGCTTTGGCTTCAAAAATCTGTTAGATAAATCTGTCTGTGTAAACGCAGTGTTGCCCAACCTTTTCCACCTCGGGGCTCCGCTTCCCAATGTTCTACAAAATACAAAAAAAATAATCATCAATGCAGTAGGACTGTACACAGCACTACTGAGTCCAGGTAAATTAGTATATATCAATGGAGAGTGTCCCAAACAATCACTAGCTGACATTATGGCAAGTGAAGTGAATGGGGCCACACTATGTCAGCATCTCTTTTGTGGTGGGATGCTGAAAGTCTACCTGTCATTATAAGAAAAAACATTAGACATTTCATAGAGACATCATGGAGACATCATAGAGACGTGTCAAAAGTTTGTTTTTATAATGACAGGTACACTTAAAGGCTAGCTATGATCTGCTCCCCTCACATGTGTATGGTGTATTAAAGGGAACCAATCACCCCAATCAGGCTGATATGGTTCCCTGAACCGCTGTATACAGCTTCTGAGCAGCCGGCGGCATGTACCGTCCTCGGCTGCAGCAGGAAGTGTATAACCGAAAAAAAGCAGTTTAATCCCCCAGGCACGTGACAGGCAGCGACGGGGAAGTAGTCATCTGGTTGGCTCCCCGTCTGTGTCTAGTCACCGCTCTCTGCCTGTCCGCGTGCTCGGAGGGGATGAATGACAGGCAGAGAGGCCAGTAACGGACCTCTCTGCCTGTCATTCGTCCCCTCCGAGCACGCTGACAGGCAGAGAGCGGTGACTAGACACGGGTGGGGAGCCGCCCAGATGACTACTTCCCCGCCCGCGTCTGTCACACGCCCGGGAGAGTAAAGTCCTTTTTTCGGGTATAGAGCTACTGCTGCAGCCGCGGACGGTACGTGCCGCAGATGCTGCAGGAGCTGTATACAGCAGTTCAGGGAACCATATCAGCCCGATTGGGCTGGTTGGTTCCCTTTAAGAACACATAACATACACTTCCCTCTCTTCTCTGGCTGCTCTTGTCTCCTTATCTGCGACTTTTATTACAGCAAGTCAGTTTTAACCCTTTCACTACTTTCCTCCAGATATGTCTATTACATTAGCAGCAGAAGAAGGGTTAAGCCTGACCTGCTGGGTTACAGGCAGGGGCTGGCTGGCAAATTTTAGCCTGGGGGGCAGGTACACAGCAGTGGCCCATGAGTAGCCGGCTAGCGGCCCATCCTTCAAGGACCACTCTGGTCCTTACCTTTTATTACGCTCCCCACATCGGTGCGAGGAAGGTAGATGCCACCCACTCCAATACTTCCTCCAGCGGCAATGTTCTCACACTTCGGATAACACATTGAGCCCTTCCAGTCATTTGTAAACAAGGAATTCCTACTGTTCCCTGTGAAGGGGTCGGAAGACACTTTCCTCTATAAGTCCATGGGACGGCTCAGCGCTTACACAGAACCATAGTCCCATAGACTTACATTGACAAAGAGACTTCTGGCCCCTTCACACAGAGCAGTAGGAATTCCCTGGTCACAAATGTCCAGAAGGGCTGGAGACATTATCCAAACTGTGCTGCTGGCAGAAGTACAGGCCCGGGTTATCATCCACCATCCCTGCACTGATGTTGGGAGGGTAATATTTGGTAAGAGCACAATTGTGCTGATATGGTTTTCAGCTGCACAGTATAGATTTACTGTGCATCTCCCCGAGGCTACCAACCACTGAGTATAAGATGCTGGGAAAGCTGGGTGACCTCCATTACACTGAGTACAATACAAGATGCTGGGAAACTGGGGTTTCTGTATTTTCAACATAGTCACTTTTCCCTTCACATGATCACTTTTGCTGTCAAAATTCCCCCGCCCCCTCATGTGCGCACCCCCTATTAGTAAAAATAATAATAAACATGGGATGCTGTGTGTGTGTGGAGGGGGGGGGGGGGGCTGCAGGGGATGCTGTGTGTGTGGGGATGGGGGGGGGGGGCTGCAGGGGATGCTGTGTGTGTGGGGATGGAGGGCTGCAGGGGATGCTGGGAGGGGGGGAGGGTAGGATGGGGGGCTGCAGGGGATGCTGGGAGGGGGGGAGGGTAGGATGGGGGGCTGCAGGGGATGCTGGGAGGGGGGGAGGGTAGGATGGGGGGCTGCAGGGGATGCTGGGAGGGTAGGATGGGGGGCTGCAGGGGATGCTGGGAGGGTAGGATGGGGGGCTGCAGGGGATGCTGGGAGGGGGGGAGGGTAGGATGGGGGGCTGCAGGGGATGCTGGGAGGGTAGGAGGGGGGGCTGCAGGGGATGCTGGGAGGGGGGGAGGGTAGGATGGGGGGCTGCAGGGGATGCTGTGTGTGTGTAGATGGGGGAGGGCTGCAGGTTATGCTGTGGGGGGGATGGGGGGGCTGCAGGGGATGCTGTGTGTGGGGATTGGGGGGCTGCAGGGGATGCTGTGTGTGGGGGGGTATGGGAGGCTGCAGGGGATGCTGTGTGTGTGGAGGGGGCTGCAGGAGATGCTGTGTGTAAGGATGGGAGGGGTGCAGGGGATGCTGTGTGTGTGGGGATGGGGGGGCTGCAGGGGATGCTGTGTTTGCGGATAGGGGGCTGCAGGGGATGCTGTGTGGGGGGGATGAAGGGGGCTGCAGGGGATGCTGTGGGTGTGGGGGGATGGAGGGGGCTGCAGGGGATGCTGTGTGTGTGTGGGGATAGGGGGGGCTGCAGGGGATGCTGTGTGTGTGTGGGGATAGGGGGGGCTGCAGGGGATGCTGTGTGTGTGTGGGGATAGGGGGGGCTGCAGGGGATGCTGTGTTTGGGGATAGGGGGGGCTGCAGGGGATGCTGTGTGTGGGGATGGGGGGGCTGCAGGGGATGCTGTGTGTGGAAGGATGGGGGTCTGCAGGGGATGCTGTGTGTGTAGGGATGGGGGGGCTGAAGGGGATGCTGTGTGTGTAGGGATGGGGGGCTGCAGGAGATGCTGTGTGTAAGGATGGGAGGGGTGCAGGGGATGCTGTGTGTGTGGGGATGGGGGGGCTGCAGGGGATGCTGTGTTTGCGGATAGGGGGCTGCAGGGGATGCTGTGTTTGCGGATAGGGGGCTGCAGGGGATGCTGTGTGGGGGGGGGTGGAGGGGGCTGCAGGGGATGCTGTGTGTGTGGGGGGATGGAGGGGGCTGCAGGGGATGCTGTGTGTGTGTGGGGATAGGGGGGGCTGCAGGGGATGCTGTGTGTGTGTGGGGATAGGGGGAGCTGCAGGGGATGCTGTGTTTGGGGATAAGGGGGGCTGCAGGGGATGCTGTGTGTGGGGATGGGGGGGCTGCAGGGGATGCTGTGTGTGTGTGGGGATAGGGGGGGCTGCAGGGGATGCTGTGTGTGTGTGGGGATAGGGGGAGCTGCAGGGGATGCTGTGTTTGGGGATAAGGGGGGCTGCAGGGGATGCTGTGTGTGGGGATGGGGGGGCTGCAGGGGATGCTGTGTGTGTGTGGGGATAGGGGGGGCTGCAGGGGATGCTGTGTTTGGGGATAAGGGGGGCTGCAGGGGATGCTGTGTGTGGGGATGGGGGGGGCTGCAGGGGATGCTGTGGGGGGGGGGGGGGGGGAATGGGGGCTGCAGGGGATGCTGTGTGGGGATGGGGGTCTGCAGGGGATGCTGTGTGTGTGGGGATGCTGTGTGTGGGGAGGGATAGGGGGGCTGCAGGGATTGCTCTGTAGGCTCCAGTAATTACCTGGCTCCCTGCAGACCACCATCTTCTCTATTTTCCGGCTCCTCTATCCAGGCTGTATTAGTGGCAGCTGGGGGGAGAGAGCAGCCTCTAGTGGCCGGAGGGAGAAGGTGCAGCAGTTTACTTTTAACTATAAGCCTCATAGGCTTTAGTTAAAAGTATAGGAGTCTGCTGAGGGGGCGGGGTTTGACGGCGTGGAGGGGGCGGAGCTTCAGCGGCGGCCCGCAATACAGCCTGGCCTCTCAGGTGACAGAGAAAAGAGCGCTGGGGAGGCAAGAAGCTGCAGGGCGGCCCTGACACCATCAACCAGCTGTCAGTGAGTGACAGCTGTGCGGCCCTTTAATGAAGTGGGGAAGAACGGCCCGGGGGGCAGATGCCACCCTGCCCCCCGGCCCAGCCCGCCCCTGGTTACAGGTGAGGAGACAGGGGATGAGACAGGAGCAGCCAGAGAACAGCCCCTCCTCTCCCTCCCTCATCCAGGGCCATGACAGGACTGCTGCCCCCACCTCAGGGTAACTGTGCAGTCCCTGTCATAGCCCCCATTCACAGCTACTAGCAGGGGTGATTCTAGCCTCTCTGCTGCCCGAGGCGAACTATAGGATGACGCCCCCCCCCCGCCCCCGTCAATCCGCCCACCTTATAATCCACTACTGCCTTCCCCCACACTGCTGTCCCCAATAAACATAATGTTTGGTCGCTTGCTGCACAGAGGATGTCAGGAGAGGAGGGGGTTGATCTTATAGGGGAGGTCACAGCAGCACAGAGGAGGTCAGGAGAGGAGGGTGCTAATCCTATAGGAGAGGTCCCAGCAGCACAGAGGATGTCAGGAGAGGAGGGTGCTAATCCTATAGGAGAAGTCCCAGCAGCACAGGGGATGTCAGGAGAGGAGGGTGCTGATCTTTTAGGAGATGGTCCCCCTCTTCCCCCCTTATAGATGATCCCCCTCTTCCAACCCTTATAGATGGTCCCCTCTCCCTTATAGATGGTCCCCCTCTCCCCCCCCCCCCTTATAGATGGTCCCCTCTCCCTTATAGATGGTCCCCCTCTCCCCCCCCCTTATAGATGGTCCCCCTCTTCCCCCCCTTATAGATGGTCCCCCTCTCCCCCCCCCCTTATAGATGGTCCCCCTCTTCCCCCCCTTATAGATGGTCCCCTCTCCCTTATAGATGGTCCCCCTCTCCCCCCCTTATAGATGGCCCCCCTCTCCCCCCTCCCTTATAGATGGTCCCCCTCTCCCCCCCCCTTATAGATGGCCCCCTCTCCCCCCTCCCTTATTGATGGTCCCCCTCTCCCCCCCTCCCTTATAGATGGTCCCCCTCTCCCCCTCCCTTATAGATGGTCCCCCTCTCCCCCCTCCCTTATAGATGGTCCCCCTCTTTCCCCTCCCTTATAGATGGTCCCCCTCTTTCCCCTCCCTTATAGATGGTCCCCCTCTTTCCCCCCTCCGTTATAGATGGTCCCCCTCTCCTCCCCCCTTATAGATGGTACCCCTCTTTCCCCCCCCTTATAGATGGTCCCCCTCTTTCCCCCCTCCGTTATAGATGGTCCCCCTCTCCTCCCTCCCTTATAGATGGTCCCCCTCTCCCCCCCCCTTATAGATGGTCCCCCTCTTCCCTCTCCCCCCCTTATAGATGGTCCCCCTCTTCCCCCCCTTATAGATGGTCCCCTCTCCCTTATAGATGGTCCCCCTCCCCCCCCCTTATAGATGGTCCCCCTCTCCCCCCTCCCTTATAGATGGTCCCCCCCTTATAGATGGTCCCCCTCTTTCCCCCCTCCCTTATAGATGGTCCCACTCTCCCCCCCCCTTATAGATGGTCCCCCTCTTTCCCCCCCTATAGATGGTCCCCCTCTTCCCCCCCCCCTTATAGATGGTCCCCCCCCCCTTATAGATGGTCCCCCTCTCCCCTCTCCCTTACATATGGTCCCCCCCCCCCCTGCACAGCGGATAAAACAAAAACAAAAAACAGCACATAACTTACCTACCCTCCGTTCCCCCGTTGAGCCTTTCTGGTCTGGTCCCGGCTGATGTGCGGCTGCCCGGGGTGTCCCGTCCTGTCCCCGGCAGCGCGAGCATCAGAGAGCTCCCCGTGTGCCTGTGGCTGTGACTTCCGGCGCACGGGGAGCTCTCTGATGCGCGCGCTGCCGGGGACAGGATGGGACACCTCCGGCAGCCGCACATCAGCCGGGGGACTAAGGCTGCATTCCCACGTTCCGTGATCCTGACGGACGTGGAATGCTGGTACCGGAGACCCCCGCGCCCGGACAGCATCTGTAATTAGATGCTGGGAGCGGGGAAGACTGTATTCATAAGCGCCGCGCTGTAATAACAGCACCGCGCGGCTGATTCATTACAGCACGGTGCTTATGAATACAGTCTCTGTATGCATCTAATTACAGATGCTGTCCGGGCGCAGGGGGTCTCCGGTACATGGTACAATCAGTGGCGGATTATAATGTGGGCGGCCGCCCGAACCGCCCATATTATAATCCGCCACTGAATGCCGCCCCCATGATGACAGCTGGTGGGGCCGCCTGAGGCAGACGACTCAGGTCGCCTCATCATTGCGGCGCCACTGGCTACTAGAAACCAGAGAAGAAAGCAGAGTGTTTCCTTACAGCTACTAGAAACCAGTAAACCAGAAACCAGTAGCTGCTCTGTCAGGACGGCTCTGTGGGGGAGGGGCCCTTCCTCACTCTGCCTCCAGTCTCCATGTAGCTGAGCCAGTAGGTGACCCTCCCTGCCATCTGGGTGTGTGCCATCCAGAGTCTTCAGAGGAGAAGCTGCTGCCTTGCTGCTCCTGTCTTCCCTCTGGTGTAGGGTCGGCACCATCTCTCCTGCTGCCTGAGGCCTCTATGGTGCAGCAGGTAACTGTAGGGCACTGGTCTGGGGGAGGGGCTTCTGTACATTGGCAGACTGTCAGCCTGGGATGAGGGGTTGGAGCAGCTTTTTCCTCTCTTCTGCCGCTACGTCCTGTGGCAGAGAGGTAAGCAGCAGATGGTGGCTGGGACCCTGGGCCCCCACCCTGCTTCGGCGCTGGCAGTTCACCAGCTGCCTGAGGTCTGTGTGACCCATGGATGCAAAGCAGCTGTGCTAAACAACTTGGGAATTTAAACAGGTGGCGGGGCATGCCGGGCCCCCCGGGCAACTGCGACCTTTGCGACCGCTGTAGCTACGCCACTGGTTATAAAGCATGACCACATAATGACTGGCTTACCTCGCACCATTTCCAGAGATACTTTCTTCCAGGATATATTCTGAGGTCAAGGATCCATATTCTCAAGTTCTGCTGACACTAAAAAATTGAAGAAAGAGCTAGGTGTAAGTCTGGATATATCATTTCTATGTCTCACTGTACAATTATTCACTATATCTATATGGTTAATGATTATGCGAACGATAATCGTCCGGTGGAATAGGGCCCTTAGGGTTGATTAACAAGTACGTTTCTTAGTGAAATCTGCTGCGATACTCTGTGATGTTATGGCCTACGGCCAGATTTTCATTCCACTGCGAGAATGTAGCCAGTGTCTATTTAACTACTTAGCTCCCAGGTCTTGAACAGATCATGCTTACCTGCCTGCGCTCCCGCCTGCTTCTCAGTCTTGGGGTTCACAGCCAATCAGTGCACTGTCCCGCCGCAGCCACTGATTGGCAGAGCGCACTGTCAGTGAACCACAAGACTGTGAAGCAGCTGGGAGTGCAGGCAGGTAAGCATGATCTGTGGGCCATCAGTGAGCCAGGAGCCTGAGAAACAGATGGAAGCGCGGCAGGTAAGCAGTTTTGTACAAGGCTTTGATTTTTCTGCGAACTCGGTACGTGTGAATCAACTTTTATTTTTTATCAGATAATTTTTTATTGAACTGCTCATTGCATGACAAACATCAGCACTGACAATATTCAATAGGATAGAAAAGAATTATGTGATACATGTACATTTTATACATGTGGTACGAAAATATGCATCTGGATACATGGGTTTAAGGGTGCATTCACACGTACAGGATCCGCAGCAGATTTGATGGTGCAGATTTGAATCCGCAGCAGATTTGATGGCCCACATTAGATTCAAAGCAAATTTGCGCCATCAAATCTGCTGAAGATCTGCTGCACATCCTGTGAGAACGCAACCTAATTAAAAGAAATTTGTCCTGCAATCAGTCCTCCAGTTTTTCATTTTTTTCCTCATAAATGCTTGTATCGCAGTTTCGTACGTTATGTAGAGGCAGTCCGCCTCTACATAAATCTCCGTAGCGCCGGAGCTGCGGGGGCATTTTTAAGTCCGGCGTAAAAAACGCTGGACTTAATAAATGCCCCCCATAGTATACAGAAATAGAACCCAATTCTATCAAAATTTCACTACATAACCAACGGCCCATTATGAGCCTAACAGTCCGCATTGCACACTTAGCATTATGTAACCATATGGTGTTATTATCCAGTCACAGTATGGTTGTACTGGTCAGGTCTGGTATAGCGGTGTTATCCAGTCACAGTATGGCGGTATTGGTCAGGTCTGGTATGGCGGTGTTATCCAGTCACAGTATGGCGGTATTGGTCAGGTCTGGTATGGCGGTGTTATCCAGTCACAGTATGGCGGTATTGGTCAGGTCTGGTATGGAGGTGTTATCCAGTCACAGTATGACGGTATTGGTCAGGTCTGGTATGGCTGTATATGTTAAATGTGCATTGTCTGAAGCTTTTACCTACCAATCCTATGACGAGAATCACTACAGACAATATGCAGAACATTTAATGTGCCAACATGTTTATATATCTTAAACATTTAAAAATCACGTAGAAAAAAAAAGATTTAGCCAATGTATGTGGCCGAAATAAGATAAGCACCCTCCACTCCTGACATCCTCTGTGCTGCTGTGACCTCCTCTATAAGATCAGCATCGTCCTCTCCTGACATCCCCTGTGCTGCCAGGACCCTGTGACTTCCCATATAAGATCAGCACCCTCCTCTCCTGACATCCTCTGTGCTGCTGTGATGCCTCTATAAGATCAGTAAACACACCCCTTTTACGGGTGGGTCAGGGGTTCCAATTAGAACAACCCAACACCTAACCCACAGGCCGAAGCCTGGGGTACAATACCCCTTTAAACAAAAATACCCCCCCTAAATAAAATATAGCTTTTAATGATTTACTTAAAATATTATTAGTGAACTTAGTTAAAATGACATAACACCCAGACATATCACTAAATCACTAAGGATATAAATATCCTCCTCCTAATATCCAACACTAAACTAGTGCAGCCTGCAGAACTGCACTGTAGTATTATAGGACTGGGTATATGGGAATAAAACACAGATCGTGCCCCATTCTCTACATGTTTCGTTGCAACAGCAATGTCATTAGGAGAAAAATAGGCAACACTGGTTACCTATACTGGCTGCTATTTATATGTGTACCCATTAATATAGCCGTTAGTAACGCCCCAAACAATCACTTATAGTTGGCCAATGATTGGACATGTTATTATAAGGTGCACTCCTGCATACTCGCTATTGGAAAAAGACATTGTCCTCATCCGCCTCTTTTTCTAAACCGCCACTCACCGATTGCCGCATCATCAGATCGCGTCAAACCACATCACAGAAACCGGCGGTCACATGAAATGTCCTTGTCACATGATCGTATGATGCCGGAAGTGACAACAGTGCAACGTCAATGAGCACGTGACCAAAGTTGTCACATGATCGTATCACCTCTTATATTCCACGCATGACATCTAACTTAGAACCCAGCGCGCTGCCGACATCCGATGCGCATGTCACCACACTTAAGTCCAAAACCATTATTCCAGTTGTGGTGCGCATGACAGCACACTTAGGGTGACATGTATCATCCGGCGTACTGATAATTTTCGGCGGAAAGTGACGATTTGCGTATTTTTTTATTCGCAAATGGCCGATTTGTGAATAAAATATTCGCATAACGGCACTTTCCGCTGAGTGCGCCGGGGGGCAGGGAGGTGGTGTGGAGGGGGTGTTACGGGGGGGTGGGCTCAGAGTCCGCGCGATTTATCATTTTTTCAGCGCAAATATACGCCGAAAACCTACTCCACCTTTCAGGTGGTGTAGGCTTTCGGCTGTGCGCACCGACGCGCACGGGATTTATGTAGAGGCAGTACGCCTCTACATAAATCTCCGTAGCGCCGGAGATGCGGGGACATTTATAAGTCCGGCGTAAAAAAAACGCCGGACTTAATAAATGTCCCCCTTAGTCTCTGGTGAAAGCGGAATATACCACTATTGGTCAAAATCATGGTGCCACTATTGTTATCATTTAGTATATATAATAGACATCATTATAGCTTAATAAATGTAATATGTAGAATGTTTTTTTATTAGAATAAGAAGTTTAAATATATAGCAGTATATTCACAGGTAAGTATATAAATCAATGGATACACACACATATATATATATACCTATATGTATATTCAGTGATATAATCATAAATCAAGGCCAAACAAATACATATAAAAGCCAGATGGTAACAATTTTATGTTCACAAATGATATATTACTGTATTATACCTAAGAACATTACTGCTCACAGGTAAAAAATATATTTACAAAAATATTAGAGGAAAGCAGGAGATGAGAAGCCCTCATTCAGCCCCAGAGGAACTTGACTCTGGAGGCGAAATATCCATCTCGCCTCTTCCTTCAAAAGAATTTTATCAATATCGTCCTTACGTGGACCCAATTTCATCTGACAAAGGCCCCAGAATTTGATATCATCAACTCTACCACCATGAATATGTTGGATATGTCTCGCCAGAGGTGTATCTGACTCTGTACGGATAGTGCTCATATGTTTTGACACTCTTCGACGTAACTCCTAAGTTGTCTTCCCAACATATATTAGTGGGCATGTACACTGTGCAATATAAATCACGTTTTTGCTACTACAGTTCAGAAATTGCCTAACTTCATATGTTCTCCCATCCACAGGGTTTCGAAATATTTTGGTTTTGGTCATGTGTCTACACAGACCACAATGACCACAAGGAAAAAAAAAACCTCACGTTACTCTCTAACCATGTGCGCCGACCAGATGTAGATTGAAGGTGACTATGCACCAACATATCCTTAAGATTAGGACCTCTCCTAAAAGTCACACACGGATGTTTACTAATCACGGGGGCTAGATCTGTGTCTGCCTTCAACAAATGCCAGTGCCGCCTCAGAATTGCCATTACTTTATCCGTATGACCATCATAATTGCCAATGCATCTAATCATCTTCTCCGTCTCACAAGGACGGGTAATCTGTAACAGGCTAGATCTATCACTACTGCAAGCTCTATGATATGCCATCCGTAGATGTTTACTAGGGTACCCCCTATGCCGAAATCTCTGATAGAGATTTTCATATTCCAGCTGGAATTTATGCTCTTCCGAGCAATTGCGACGCGCCCTTAAATATTGGCCAATTGGTATACTACGTCGCAGGGACCCAGGATGCCAGCTTTTCCATTGGAGCAGAGAGTTGGCAGATGTTGGTTTGCGGTAGATACCAGTCTGGATTTAGAGAGCATCGTCTATATAGATCTGTAAATCCAAAAAATTAATACTCCGGCCACCAAATTCATACGTGAAAAGCATCCCAATATAATTTCTGTTCAGTGTCAACAAATACCTGTAATAAGGACGCATCCCCATCCCATAGGATATACCGCGCCCAAAGTAAAATATGTGACGTAAACAAACTCAAATCATCATCACCAAAAACAATCGTGTTCTCCCACCACCCTAAAAACAAATTAGCATTATTTGATGCACAAGAAGACCCCATAGCAGTGCCTTGTGTTTGATGATAGAATTGTCCATTAAACAAAAAATTATTGTGTGTCAAAATGAATTCTAACAAATCAACAACAAAAGTATTATGTGCCCGAAAGTGTCTGCTTTTTGTGCTCAAAAAATAAGAGGTGCCCTGAATCCCCACATTATGACGTAAATTGCTATATAGGCTCTCCACATCCAGACTGGCAAGCACTGTATTTTCGTTCACAGTTAGATCCATTAATTTTGTAACCATATCTTTCGTGTCCTTAACATAGGATGGTAAAGAGGATACCAGAGGTGCCAAAATATTGTATTTGCTCGCCTCCTGTGTCAAACAGTTGTTACCAGACACTAGGGGGGACATGTATCAAGCAGTGTACCTTGTGCTCCTTAGTATTTTTTGGCGTAAGTGTGATGTGCACAGCCCTTCGTCAGATTTACTAAACAGTGTAGCTCCGTGTATGTGTGAATATGACAGCTTACTCCAGTTTTTTGCCTTCTTGACATTTGTGGGCGTGGTTATCCGTAAGAATATTCTCAGCCGGGATTTATCATGTGAGAATTTTGAAATTTTCGCATTTTCGTTCGCATCTGTACTCCAGTCCCAGGGTAGCGGAACTTTTTTAACCAGGGTCAATTCATGAATACCTGCAGTAAAATGCACAGCGCCAGGGAAGCTATAGCAGGTGATTTATGAACCAACATGTGAATGTTCATAAATACCTTACTAGGCTGCAAACATATAAGCCAGTGCACAGTGCTAAAAATATTCGCAAAAAAAGGTGCAAATGATAAATGTCCCCCTAGGTCTTTACGTCACATATTTTACTTTGGGTACGGTATTCAGAGGTCAGAGAGGTCAGTGCTGGCTTCAGAGGAGATAGCTGGTGATGTAGCTGTAAATTAACTCTTTGTTGTCCTGTTTTGGTTCCTCATCTCCCTCAACCCCTCCCCTCTCCGTAAGAGAACCATGAAGACAGGGGGGGAGAGCTTCAAACTGCTTTCGCATGATAAAAATGTATTTTTCAGCTAATAAACCGAATTACAAAGTTTCTTAAAATCGCCTGTACTATTGATTTCTGCAAAAAAAAAAAAAAAAAAAATTAAACAACAGTGACACTTTAAGCACTAAAGTCCGTATCCAGATTATCTATTTGCTGCCAAAGTGTTTTATATTATTCAGAGACTGCACAGTAAAGCTTTTCTATTGTTATCACTGAGACTCATCTTTCCATCTGCACCAGCACCTATACACATCCTCCACACACCTTGGGTCATTTTTCCCCTCTCTGTGGGTGGCAGTACCGATAGTCCGGGTGGGTCAATTGCCACTCAGGACTGCCGTGACAAGAGCCCAAGGAACCCATCACAGCCTGGAAGGTCACCGACCATTTTGGGGAAGTACAGCCAGCCACAACACTAAAGCAGGTACCAACATCGCACCTGTGTGCTGGACTATCACTGGCATCACACATACCATCCCTGGCAGAGCTGTACAACACAACCGACCAACCATCACAGAAGTGGCGTCACCAGTAACATCCCAGCACGTCACTGGTCGAGTACCACAATTACTTAGCAGCTCCACATTCCTGCCCATAGAGGTGAGTGTCAGCGTGACATCCTGTTTATGATGCCTAATAGGGTATATGGACGGGGTTAGGGGGGGGAGACAAACTCTTTAATTACTCTTAGGGCCCTATTCCACAGGAACGATTATCGGCCCCATTCGACCGATTATCGCTCGGTGAATTAGAGAGAACGATCAGCCGATGATCGTGTCATCGGCTGATCGTTCATTTAGGGCCAGACCTAAAATCATCGTTTCCCCACCGCGCATCACTACGGTGGAATAGCGGTGCGCGGCGGGCGACCGACGATTTGAGAAGCAGCAGCAGCATACATTACCTGTCTGGTCATCTCCTCTGCTCTGTCTTCCTCCCCGGGTCCCGCGCGCTCTGGCTTCAGAATAGCCTGTCAGGTGACGGAGCGCTCAACCAATCACAGGCCGGGGCCGCCGCGGCCTGTGATTGGCTGAGTGGCCTGTCAGCTGACAGGCCATTCTGAAGCCAGAGCGCGCGGGACCCGGGGAGGAAGACAGAGCGGAGGAGAAGACCTGACAGGTAATGTATGCTGCAAGGGCTGCAAGGACATCGGTAACGATGTCCCTGCAGCCCTCGCTCAACGATCATCGGGCCGTGGAATAGGCCCAGTAGACGAGCGGCGATCTAGCAGATTGGCGCTCGTTTACATCGTTGATCGGGCCCTCCTCGGCCCGTGGAATAGGGCCCTTAGTGTCGTAAGTACTAGATTGGTTACATGTTAGTTGTGTGGCTTTTTGTACCCAGCATGTGTTTTTTATTAGAACTTATACACTTATACAGTGCCAGGTTCTGCAGTAATACTTCTTTTACTGGTTTCTACAAATCTTTGTAGAAACCACTGCCAGAATGGGATACTGAGGACAGCCGAAATCTGCAAATGATAAAAACATTCAAATATTATCTATCTATCTATTTATCTATCATCTATCTATCTATTTCCTATCTATCTATCTATCTATCTCCTATCTATATATCTCCTATCTATCTATCTCCTATCTATCTATCTATCTATCTATCTATCTATCTATCTATCTATCTATCTATCTATCTATTCTATCTATCTATCTATCTCTATCTATCTATCTATCTATCTATCTATCTATCTATCTATCTATCTATCTATCTATCTATCTCCTATCTATCACCTATCTATCTATCTCCTATCTATCTCCTATCTATCTATCTATCTATCTATCCATCTATCTATCTATCTATCTAGCAAGGAATTCCCCACAGCACAGCTTAGAATTCAAACGTTGTGATTTATTTCATATCCAAAAACAGCAGTAAACAGTGCAACACAGCAAGGTGAGTCTGATTCAACGTTTCTGCGGCCTCCGCCGCCTTTCTCAAGCTTGGCATCCACACTTAACCCTTTGTGTGCCAGACTGAACCATGTGGCCCCCAGGGGGTTAAGTGAGGATGCATGCCATCCTCACTTAACCCCATGGGGGGGGGGGGCACATTGATGTCACAATGTACCCTTCCCAGCAAGGTAGGGGGTTAATTGCCCCATTTTCTTGCTGGGATGGGTGCAGTGTTGGGAGAAGAAGGGGAGCGCTGTTGATATTCTCCTCCGACGTCTCTTCTTCAGCAGAGCCTGGTGCACTGAGCTACAAGTGTGCTAGGCTCTGCCTCTTCAAAGATGGAGCCTTCAAAACAGAAGCTGCAGCCACTGACTGGCTGAGATGACAATGCTCCAGCATCAGGGGAAAAATGCAGACCTGAAAAATGCCCAAAGTCTCAAAGACCTAGGGTCCTATCAAAGCAGCAAGGAAGCCCCATGCAAATCCAGTAGGCAACAGTAAAGGTAGGAATATTCAGTGCTGTACATAGGTAGGAGCCCATGCAATAAACTACATGACTGCCATGGAGAAAAAGTGTTTGTCATCTGATGGACCCACAATGGTCTTTATAACCCCTTCACTATTTACCCAACTTCAAAGATTTAAACAGCCAAGACTGGAGTTATCTCCTATCCCGACTATTGTAGCGTGCATGAGCGCAGTGACCTGGGGTAACGATTTTAGTGCTCAAGTTATATGTAAAAAACAAACAAACAAAAAAATCAGCAGTGCATCATCCCAGCTATAGTTCTACATTTCTACCACAAGAGGGCAGCATATCACATAAAAACTCTGTTCCCTATAAGCCTAAATACTGGAGGCTGGAGCAGGTGGATGTTATTCTATGATTACCTATATATCTGCCAGATTCTATCTGTCTATCTATCTATCTATCTATCTATCTATCTATCTATCTATCTATCTATCTATCTATCTATCTATCTATCTATCTATCTATCGATGTGTTTACACAGACAGAGTTATCTGACAGATTTTTGAAGCCAAAGCCAGAAACAGACTATAAACAGGGAACAGGTCACAAAGGAGAGACTGAGATTTCTCCTCTTTTCAAATCCGAAATCTGTCAGATTTATCTGCCTGTGTAAACGCACCATATCTCCCAGTAATACATAGGATTACTGTCTGATCTGGGAGAGCAGGATGTGAGAGAGTATAACTACAGCTCCTTCATGCTTTGTCACCCAGCTTTCCCAGACTCCTACAATGACTATACAATCCCTGGGCTGCAGGGTTGTGGGAAAGCTGGGTGCCCTCGTTCATAGCGAACAATTAACGATAATTTTAGGTTCAGATCTAAATCAACGATCAACGACATACGAATGATTTTTTGATCGTTGCCTGCAATTACACAGAACGGTTATTGTTTAAATACATCGATTTAACGATTTTTTGCACGATAATCGTCCCGTGTAATAGGGCTAAGAGGCTGAGAGCGGCCACAGCTGATGATCCACATTCACCTGTAACAGAGACTTGTATGCTCCAAGCAGAAGAGAGAACTTACATGTCATCTGTAGTGTCAAATGGGGCTAAACTGCAATACTAGGCTCAGCCTATGAACAAAGGTGTAATATACTCCAGAGCTGCACTCACTATTCTGCTGGTGGGGTCACTGTGTACATACATTACATTACTGATCCTGTACAGATCCTGAGCTACATCCTGTATTATATTCCAGAGCTGCACTCACTATTCTGCTGGTGAGGTCACTGTGTACATGCATTACTTATCCTGTACTGATCCTGAGTTACATCCTGTA
The DNA here is from genome assembly GCF_027789765.1 of Dendropsophus ebraccatus. Lineage (NCBI taxonomy): Eukaryota > Metazoa > Chordata > Amphibia > Anura > Hylidae > Dendropsophus > Dendropsophus ebraccatus. The sequence continues at coordinate 32,105,558 of NC_091466.1, forward strand.
TTATATTCCAGAGCTGCACTCACTATTCTGCTGGTGGGGCCACTGTGTACATGCATCATGCATTACTTATCCTGTACTGATCCTGAGTTACATCCTGTATTAGGCTATGTTCACACAAAGTATGTTTCCGTAAAAGTACGGCAGTTGTTGAAATTGGCAACAACGGCCGTACTTTTTACAGAATCATACGTTGTCTTTTCTTCTATGGGATCTCGGCCGGAGCATATACACATAGGGGGAGATTTATGAAATGTGTAAATATACACCTGGTGTAAACTGCACACAGCAACCAATCACAGCTCAGCTTTCAGCTCTGGTAAAATAGAAGAGGAGCTGTGATTGGCTGCTGTGGACGGTTTACACCAGGTGTATATTTACATCCTTTCATAAATCTCCCCCATAGTATACGATCCAGCTGGGATACCCTGCAGCGCTGCAAAGAACTGACATGTCAGTTTTCTGCGGCCACTATTCAGCCATATCAGTTCACTCAATGAAGCGAGCGGCCCCGGACGAAGTTTCATTGTGTGCTGTGGGGAGTTCTGATGCGGGTGCTCATGGATTCGCCCGCATCAGAACGCTGCGGCGCCAAAGATCCTTTTTTTTAGAGACCGGCCGGGTCAGGGAACCAGGGTGTGAACATGGCTTTATACTGCAGAGCTGCACTCACTATTCTGCTGGTGAGGTCACTGTGTACTTACATTACATTACTGACCCCTTATGCTGGCGTTGCCTTGCTGACACTGGCAATTTAATGCACATTTGGTGGTCATGCCAGAAAATCAAGTCTTTGTGGACACGGATCCATTCCATTCTTCTGAGTCTTATTAGTATCCCGCTCCTGTGGACCCCAGGTATGGCCCTTTTAGGGTTAGGCACCGAGGATTGGAATGCATCTGACCTTACTATTCTCATGCATATATTGTTAGCCACAAGGAATTGTATTGCTAAAAATTGGAAGAGTACTACTATTCCCAGTGTACATGAAATCATGAATGTAGTAGACTACAACTGCCAGATGGAATTGTCCATTGCGTCCAGATTGAACTCTGGTACAAAGGTTAGATCTCAGTGGGGAAAATGGCTTCACTTACCCCCTGATTTCCTACCTTCCTTCCCCAGAACCTCTCTTAATCCCTCCCCCCCCACTCATCCCCCCCCCTAGTCTAGCCTAAGGTATATTATCTCGGGACTAGAAATAAAGTTGTGTGGCGACACCTTGGAGGTCCTGGGCTTTGACCCTGATAAGAAGGTTATATCTTTAAGATTAGATACCACAAGCGATTATTGTTAAAATATGATGTACTTTGTATGTTATTGGCCCCCAGTAGAGACGATTGTTTCTTGTTGGTTTGGATTACACTGGGCATATTGTTAATGTCACTGTTAATATGCAACATGTGGTAGCCTTGTCTAGTCATCCTTTGTTAAAAATAGAAAAATCTTTCAATAAAATTATAAATAAAAAAAATAAAAAAATAAATAAATTACATTACTGATCCTGTACTAATCTTGAGTTACATCCTATATAAAATACTCATCTTGAGTTGCATCCTGTATCATACCCCAGAGCTGCACTCCCTATTCTGCTGGTGGGGTCACTGTGTACATAAATTACATTACTGATCCTGTACTGATCCTGAGTTACATCCTGTATACAAAAATGATTCCTGCTGGCTATGGTGGAAAGGAGTCAGATCACACATGAGATGTATGGGGCCCTGCAGACCAGTCATAAGTCCCTGTCCACCCCAGTAGTGTCTGTAATAGAGAACTAAACATTGAGCAATAGAAGAAGGTGACTGGTCTTCTCCATTATGTGGACAGCCGGGTGTGTGCTCATCCCGTGGGGCTGTAGTTGTGAGCTTCTGGCCTGTGATAGAGGCTGTCTGTGCTCCCCCTGCCCCCATCTTCTTCCCCTGCCACCCCAGCTGCTCCCCTGGCAGCCATCTTCTCGCCCTGCCACCACAGCTGCCCCATCTTTTCCCTGCCACCCTAGCTGCCCCCATCTGCTCCCCCTGCCCCCATCTACTCCCCCTGCCACCCTACCTGCTTCCCCTGCCCCCTATCTTCTCTTTCCGCCCCCCCTAGCTGCTCCCCCTGTCCCCCAGCTGATCCCTCTGCCCCACAGTTGCTCCCCTTCCTCCATCTTCTGCCACTGCCCCCCCATCTGTTCCCCCTGCCCCTTTCACCCCAGCTGCTCCTCCTGCCCCCATCTACTCCCCCTGCCACCTCAGCTGCTCCCCCTGCCACCCCAGCTGCTCCCTCTGCCCTTCAGCTGTTACCCCTGCCCCCAAGCTGCTCCCCCTTCCCCCCTTCTGCTCCCTCTGCCCCACAACTGTTGCCACTGCCCCCGCAGCTGCTCCCTTTGCCCCACAGCTGTTAACCCTGCTCCCCAGCTGTTCCCCCTGCCTCCCCAGATTCTCCCCCTGGCGACAGATGCGACCCCTATAGCTATGCCACTGGTTTGCAGTAGTGTACTGACACAGCCCCGCGGTCACTACAGTACACTAGCGCAAACTTTTAAACTAGGACCCAACTACAAGTGCTGCAAGTACTACAACTCCCAGCATATCCCGAGGGCTGCAGACTGTAAGTAAATGCTGGGAGTTGTAGTGCCTGCAGCTGTTGTAGTTGGGTCCTAGGTGCATCATACACTGGATGCTTTGTGGCATATAAGAATACATAGATCTGTGGGGGCTCAGTGTAGAGGAGAGACCCCAGAACAGCACTAATAGGGGAAATAACAAAAACATCTACCCCTACCCTATTAGTGATGTTCTGGGGTCACTTCCCTACACTGAGCCCCCACAGATCTATGTATTCTTATATGCCACAAAGCATCCAGTGTATAGGACCCAACTACAACTGTTGCAGGCACTACAACTCCCAGCATGTACTGACAGTCTGCAGCCCTCAGGATATGCTGGGAGTTGTAGTACAATAGTACAATCCTCTGATAACTACCGCTGTAGACAGATGTATTGCTGGACCTTCAGGGCTGATGGTTGTCACCCACAGATTGCAGCCACCAGGAGACTCTGCACACAGTGATTTATTAAAGTGTTGTTCTCTCAGAGACTACAACTCCCAGCATACCCTGAGAGCTGCTTTCCGCCAATCAGTGGGTAAAGTAGCACTCAGCTGCTGATTAGTCAACATCTTGACCTGAATACAAACTTCGGGAAAAATGCAGACCCGAATAACGGCCAAAGTCTCAAAGACTTTCACACTGAAAGGCAAAAATGCTATGCGTCACATTGACGCCTAAACAAACCTATGTGTAAGGGCACCCTTAGAGTGTCAAGTAGCCTAGCCACAAAGATTCAGAATAGATAAAAAGGAAGAAGGAGAAAAAAATTATTTGTCAAATTAAAATGAGGTGGAGTAAGAATAATATGGAATGCGAAGGATTGGTTAGGTCTCCTTACTCACAAACAAAAAGAATTTGCAGGATTCTAGAATTCACAAAAAATTTTCTGGAGTTTCTAAAACTATCAAATCAGGGATTCCGTAAGGAGAAAGGTTATACAGTAATGGATTTATTCATGGAGGGTAGTCTTAAAGTGTAAGTATCATTTTGGTCTGGCGCCAGCCCCTTGGGTTCTCAGCAGCCGGACCCTGACAGATCTGCACTTATTTTCAATTGAAACATGCTGACAAAAGGATAAAAGACTCTTGAGGTTGCACAGAGTGACGGTATTATTAAAATCCGAACACTACAAGGGGGAGACGAATTATATACGTTACATTTCTTCTGGGCATGTGCCCAACTGAGAAAATATTGGGAAGAAATTGTGTCTATTCTGGTGGGAAAAAAGGTATTGCAGGGAGCTCCCCCCTTAAGAGGGCAATATTAGGGAAAGAAATGGTCCAGGGGAGGAGAAGTACCCTGGGTGGGCCTGGGTGAACATTGTAAGGGTCCATTTACACAGAAGGCTAGAGAAAAAGAGAACAAAGACAGCGCTCCATGTGCAGGACCAGTTGCAATGGGATGGGCAGAATTCCAGTACCGGAGTAAAACCGGCTCCCCTCTCACCTGGCTAAGTTGTGCAAGATCGAGGCACAACTCTCCATGCGTATACTCAAGAAGGGAACCAGTGTGCAGCCGTCCTGCAAACCCACGCCAGGGCCGTAACAAGATGCAGACCTCCTCTCCAAATTCCAGCAGGATGAATAGGCACAGCTACTCCCAACAGATGATGTAAAAAAACTACTTTATTAAACTAATAAAAACATGTATAAAAGGCTCAGCATTACGCGTTTCTAGACCGGACTGGTCTCTTCTAGGGATGCACGATGCACCGAAATATCAATACTACTATCGATATTTCGGGCTAAAAAACGGTTCGGTACCAGGATTTCCTGGTATCGATACTTTATCAGGCAACTTAACATAAAGTATAACGCAGAGAACACGGCCGGCGGCTAGCTGAGCGCCGGCCGTGTTCTCTATGTGCCTCTCACTGCCCCTGCAGTCTCCTCCTCTGTTCTCTCTCCTTCCGCTCCCGGCGGCGCCAATTTTAAATAGCCGGCACTTCGCGATCGCTAGTGCCGGCTATGCAACTGTGTAGATGCCGCTGTCACACTGACAGCGGCACCTGACCCCTCCTAAGCCCGCTCCATATGCAGCAGGGGTCGGCTACTGTGTGTAGCAGACCCCCGCTGAAATGATTTATGCAGAGGAGCCGGAGCTGCACGGAGGTCTCCGCGGCTGGAGAGGGAGAGGAGGACGGAGAGGGAGAGAGGAGGAAGGAGGAGAAGGCTGGAGAGGGAAAGCGGGAGGTCCGAGAGAGAGGACACATGTGAGGATCCAGCCGGCTGGCAGGTGGGGGAAGTGCAGGGGCTGTGAGGTGCCGACATCAGCATAAGTATGTGTATAGCAGAGCCGAGTGAGCAGTGTATAGCAGAGCCGAGTGAGCAGTGTATAGCAGAGCCGAGTGAGCAGTGTATAGCAGAGCCGAGTGAGCAGTGTTTAGCAAAGCCAAGTGAGCAGTGTATAGCAGAGCCGAGTGAGCAGTGTATAGCAGAGCCGAGTGAGCAGTGTATAGCAGAGCCGAGTGAGCAGTGTATAACAGAGCCGACTAAGTAGTGTATAGCAAAGCCGAGTGAGCAGTGTATAGCGGAGCCGAGTGAGCAGTGTATAGCGGAGCCAAGTGAGCAGTGTATAGCGGAGCCGAATGAGCAGTGTATAGCGGAGCCAAGTGAGCAGTGTATAGCGGAGCCGAGTGAGCAGTGTATAGCGGAGCCAGCTAAGTAGTGTATAGCGGAGCCGAGTGAGCAGTGTATAGCGGAGCCGAGTGAGCAGTGTATAGCGGAGCTGAGTGAGCAGTGTATAGCGGAGCCGAGTGAGCAGTGTATAGCGGAGTTGTCTGAGTGATCGCTGTACTCTGTACACAGTTATGTAAAAAACGCAAACCTTTACTTTTAACGTAATAAAATTAAAAAAAGCTCCATAAATTGGTATCTCTGTAATAGTGCAGGCCTGAAGAGTATAGAAAACATTTCAGGTTTATTATATTCGCTGTCTAGGGAGTATTATATTTCTATTGTTGTGTTTTTTTTAAATATTTTAGTAAGTATCGAACTGGTATTGAGTATCGAAATAAAAATGTTAGTATCGGTATTGAACTCAAAATTCTGGTATTGTGACATCACTAGTCTCTTCATCAGATGCTTCTGATGAAGAGACCAGTCCGGTCTAGAAACGCGTAATGCTGAGCCTTTTATACATGTTTTTATTAGTTTAATAAAGTCGTTTTTTTACATCATCTGTTGGGAGTAGCTGCGCCTATTCATCCTGCTGGAATTTGGAGAGGAGGTCTGCATCCCATTTACACAAAAAGATTATCTGACAGATTATCTGACAAAGATTTGAAGCCAAAGCCAGAAACAGACTATAAACAGAGATCGAGTCATAAAGGAAAGCCTGAGATTTCTCCTCTTTTCAAATCCATTCCTGGCTTTGGCTTCAAATCTTTGGCAGATAATCTTTCTGTGTAAATGGTCGCTAAGGATGGTTTATAATTATCTGAAGGGGTCTAGGTGATTGTTGGAGCTGTGCTAGATGTTCACCTGGGTGGGACTGGGCAAATATTGGAGCTGAGCTGTATACTCATGTAAGTGAGCCCGGGCAAATATTGGAGCTGACCTATATAATCATGTAAGTAGGCCTAGGTTAACACTGAAACAGTAACTATAACTATCTATGATTGCCGAGATGAAAGTGGGAACTGTGCTATTTAGCCCTCTAGTTAGGCCTAGGCGATTGTTGGAGCTGTGCTCTGTGATCATCCGGGTGGGCCTATGGGAATATTAGAGTCAGGCCATACAACCATCTAGGTGGGCTTAGGTGAGCATTAGAACTGTGCTATACACAGGGCCGATTCAAGGGTTTCTGCCGCCTGAGGCAAACCTCAGGCGGCCGCCCCGAGTGATAGCCGGCATCCCCCCGGACCACCACCCGTCTAACCTCCCACCCCCACCCTCGCTGCCGCAGCAGCAGCCATCTACTCACCTGTCCCACACCGCAGCCGGCCCGCGATCTCTGCTGTCTCCACATCCCGTCAGGTCCCGCGATGTCACCCTGCAGCTGTCACGGACCTCCAGGCTGTGGTGAGTGAGTGGGGTGTTCGGGTCGCGCGGGGCGGTCCCGCGCGACCCAATCACCCCAGCGCGTCCCCCACCGACCCCGGGCACTCACCAAAGCCTGGAGGTTCGTGACAGCTGCAGGGTGACATCGCGGGACCTGACGGGATGTGGAGAGCGCGGGCGACGGGACAGGTGAGCGGCCGATGTCATTTTTGTTAAGTGATACTTAACAAAAATGACAGCAGGGGGGACATAATGCCGCCCCCTGCCGGACCGCAAATTCTGCCGCCTGAGGCGGAAGGCTCATTCCGCCTCATGGCAGAAGCGGGCCTGGCTATACACGTATATAAGTGGGCCCTGATGACAGGCAGAATTGTGTGGCACAATCTCTAAAGATTTTAAGGGGTTATCCTCCGAAAATCAACTAAGGTCATAAAGTTATACAGATTTGTAATTTACTTCTATTAAAACATCTCAAGTCTTCCCATACTTATTATTTGCTGTATGTCCTGCAGGAATTGTTGTTTTATTTTGAGACTGGCACAATGCTCTCTGCTGTCCTCTTTGGCCAAGACAGGAACTCTCTCTCTCTCTCTCTCTCGGTTTTCTATGAATCCCCATAGAAAACCTCTCCTGCACTGGATAGTTCCTGTCTCGGCCAGAGATGTCAGCAGAGAGCACTGCGTCAGTCTGAAAATAAAACATTTCCTGCAGGACATACAGCAGCTAATAAGTATGAGAAGACTTGAGATTTTTTTATAGAGGTAAATTACAAATCTATATAACTTTCTGACACCAGTTGATATGAAAGAAAAAGATTTTTGCTGGACAACCCCTTTAAGAAAATACTGGAACTTCAGTGTAGAATCTAAGCGGGTCCTGCTGAATACTTGTATCGAATGCTTGGAGAGATCTTGGAGAAAAACTGAAATACAGCTACAGGCTATGTTCACACTGCGTATGAATTCGTCCGTAGAGCGAACCGCGAATATACGCACGTAGTTTTGAGGTTGATGCGTTCGCTTGAAAGTATACGATATACGCCCGCACAGCGCACACTACGTATGAACTTACGGCCGGATCGTATACGGCGCCGTGAAAAATGAACAAGACCATTGTTAGAGGACGGAAATGTTGAAACTTACGGCCGTGGATTTCCATGCGGTCCCGTACGAAGTACTTATTTCAGCCAAATTGAACTTGATTTTTCGATCCAAAAGGTTCTGTGTGTTTTATTGGGCTGGGCGAAGATTTCCAAGTAAATGACCTGCCTCAGATCGCTTGGAAACAAGCTAGGGAAGCATAACTGTACTGCGGGCGTATGTTCGCGGTGCGTACGCATCCGGCGCATGCCGATTTTTTCCACGCCCGTAGTTTCAGCCGCACATTTCAGCCGCGGCGTAAGAACTGCGGATGGATTCATACGCAGTGTGAACATAGCCACAGACTGTATAGTTTGAGATACACAATAATAAACCTCAGAAACACATTAGTTAAAGCTGATGTTGGACCAGGGACACAGACCATTCAAAGAGTTATTGGTACCCAATGAAAAGGTTGCTTTCCATGTCTGACTTGTAGTATATGCAAACACATGAGGAAGGGAGATTGTTTTGTACACCCTCAAACACAACCTTCATACAGGATTAGGGATTATCTCACCTGTCTGATTATGTGATTTATGTATTGATTTGGCCATGTCAGAAATTATATGTTGGAGAGAGCACCATCAATTGTAGATCTAGGATTGCTAAACACAGGTCGACGATCCGTACTGGCCGACTAGATCTCCGAGTATCGAAACATTTTATCGAAATGGGACATCAAGTTGATGATTTGAGGTTCATGATACTGGAAAGAGTCCCAAAACAGAGGAGAGGTGGTGATAGGACATCGCGTCTCAAACACAGAGAATTTAGGTGGATTTATATGTTGGATTGTCTGGCTCCATCAGGACTTAATCTCGACTTTAGGATGTGATTACATTTCTGGCGGATTCTTGCTGGTTTTCGACTGGTATATTTATTCGCTGTGATTAACGATAATTAGTGCCGAAATGACAGTTTATATATTTTTTACATATATTGATGTTGAATAAAAGGCTTTTCTCTCTTTTTCTTTCTACTTTGTAGATGAGATCGGCAGATCTTGAGTCTCTGTAAATCCACTTACAAGCCCCGGACGGATGTTTGGTGTTTTCCTGCTAATTTTCTATACAATTACATGTTTTTTCTTTTTTCTTTAATAAATTAAGGTGGATCAATTTTTGTCTTTTGTTTTTTCACTACGTTGTTTTTATATTTTTGTGGCATCACTTCGTTCCATTAACTGATGATTTATAGTTCACACTGAGGGGATATATGGTAGATCCACAAGGGTTCCTTGCTATGATTTGGGTTACAGTTCCTCACCGTACAACTCCCTTGGTGATCTGATCAAGGTTGGTCGGGAACCAGGGTTGAGTAACACCTCTACCGCAGCAGTCCCATGACCATGTTGTGGGCTCCTGTGTACAGCGGTGTAGTTACGAGGGAGGGACTTTGCGGCGGTGAAGTGTTCAACATTGCCCTATGGGCAGTTTATGTTCACGGAACCAATGCCCCGGATTAAGCACAATGCGACTAGTTGGCTTTCCCCTCCAGAGTGTGATGAGTCCGTTTACGCAGCGCAATATGTCCTATGTACCATGAGTCCGTTCACACGGTGCGGTATGATATGCATATCATGAGTCCGTTTTCACGGCACAATACAAATGGGAACAACCTTTGAAGGAGGTTGTTTATTTATAGTGATGACCATCACTCTCCCACCATTATACAAAGTTTGAGAGTGAATATTACATTCTGGTTTTGGGCAATTTCTTGCCCTGATCAAAAAATGGTTTCCACCTGTGGTCCTGTGACACTGCGCATGCGCGGACAAGGTGACGTGATCCGCATCCTAAGGTACACGTTCCACGCATGCCCAGTATGCACTGACCGGCTTTACACGATGCAGGACGCCATCTCCATTGGGCGGCATGACTGGTAATCATGTTTTTAATCATGTTGACACTGTATAATTAACCTGCCTCACTGTAGATAATATATGCTCACATTATGACACTTGTATCACATTTATTTATTATGTTTGCCACCTTGCTGATGAGTTATAGATATCGTATCCCTTATGATGTTGTTTGATTGCTGTGAATATATTGATTATGTTTGTGATGAATTAATTACATAATTACACTGTATGCACTTCACTTGTGTATTTAAAGACTGCTTTTTGGAACTTATCACTTATGCTTGAGAAAGGCTGATGTACAGCCGAAACGTTGCATGGCTTTGTGAATAAAGCTACACTTTTTTCACGATTTTTGGATGCTGTCTCCATATGCTGTCTCCATAGGCAGAAGGAAAGAGATGCAGAGGGTCAGGTATTAAAGAAGGAAGAAGAGTACCCCCAAGTGATATGATTTACTCAATGAGACCCCCAAGGACTAAGATCCCACTGCAGCCATAGGCTCTGTCAGCAGCTTCTTCCCAGATCAGATCCTCAATAACAATGTAACTGACCTGTATGTCCCAGTTATTATGCTTCCTTCTCAAATATTAGTGTCCCCTGTAGCCATTAGTAATGCCCCTTCCCCAGTAATATGGAGCCCTGTAGCCGTTAGTAATGCCCTTATTCCCAGTAATATGGAGCTCTGTAGCCAGGTATAGTGCCCCCATTCCCAGTAATAGTGCCCCCTGTAGCCAGGTATAAAGCCCCCATTCCCAGTAATAGTGTCACCAGTAGTCAGCAATAATGACCCTGTAACAAGTAATAAAACTCTTTTGCAGCCAGTAACAATACTCCATAATCCATTATGATGACCACATCCCCCTATAATAACATCCCCTTTTGCCAATAATAAAATAATAAGGCCCCTGTAGCTAGATATGCCACCTGCAGCCAGATACAGTGGTCCCTGTAGACAGATAGGCCCCCTATAGCCAGTGGTAATGCCTCAGTAGCTAGATACAATGCTCCCTACAGCCAGATACAATACCCCATATAACCAGATATGCCTCCTATGACCAGATGCAATGTCCCCTGTAGTCAGATACAGTATGTCCTTTAAAACCAGATACAATGCCCCCTGTAGCCAGCTATGCCCCATATAACTCAAAACAATGCCTTGCAAACAGAAAGAAAGTTACACTTACTTCCCACCAATTTAACACTGTGCCTCCTGCAGCCAGATACAATACCTCTATAACCAGATACAATGCCCTTATAACCAGATACAATACCTCTATAACCAGATACAATGCCCCTATAACCAGATACAATGCCCCTATAAGAAGATATAATACCCCTATAACCAGATACAATACCCCTACAACCAGATACAATGCCCCTATAACCAGATACAATGCTCCTATAACCAGATACAATACCCCTATAACCAGATACAATACCCCTATAACCAGATACAATACCTCTATAACCAGATACAATACCCTAGTACAATACCCCTATAACCAGATTCACTGCCCCTATAACCAGATACACTGCCCCTATAACCAGATACACTGCCCCTATAACCAGATATAATGTCCCTATAACCAGATACAATGCCCCTATAACCAGATACAATACCCCTATAACCAGATACAATACCCCTATAACCAGATACAATGCCCCTATAACCAGATACAATGCCCTTATAATCAGATACAATACCCCTATAACCAGATACAATATATAACCCCCTATAATACAATGTCCCTAAAACCAGATACAATACCCCTATAACCAGATACAATGCTCCTATAACCAGATACAATACCCCTATAACCAGATACAATGCCCATATAATCAAATACAATACCCCTATAACCAGATACAATACCCCTATAACCAGATACAATACCCCTATAACCAGATACAATACCCCTATAACCAGTCAGAATGACCATTACCACTAGATATGCCCCCATAACAAAACACAATGTCTCCTTTAACCATATACATTATGGCCCCTATACCCAGATACAGTGGCCCCTGAAGCCAGAAACAATGCCCTATGTAGCTAGAGAGGCTCTCTGTCGCCATATACAATAACAATGGTAGTTAGCTATGCGCCCTGTAACCAGATGCAATGCCCCATATTGTCACAGGCTGAAGTGTATTGAGTGTAGGAGACTGGACTTCTCCATACACATATTTGTTATAATGGCCGCCTATGGCAAACTGTGCACAATAGTCAAGATGAACATAAACACTAAACCCCAAAAGAGACCTGAACCCTACACAGGCAAAGCAGGCGGGAAAGTAGCGGCAGATATGTAATAATAATCACTTATTACCCTCATATAAAACTATGAATAAAATAGTAATTATATGGGAAAAACTATTCTTATAGGAAGGAACTGGAACCTTTTATTAAATGTATTTTTTTTTTTTTTTTTTTTTTTTAGCAACATTATCAAATATCAGTATAAATCATAATAAAAAACTACAGCCGAGCGCATAGACCAAGATTTTATTCACCCTAATTCCTGCCAATGGCCGACTGTTCATTGTATGGTTAGTACACGTGTTCGTATTAAGATGTTTAAATAAAGATTATTGAAAACCATGATGTAATTTGTTTACAAACTGGACCCTTCAGAGCTTTATTAGTAGTTGGACTGTAAGTATGCATATCCATTGGCTCCTGGTATGTTTTGTTATTTTCTATTTTTAATCAGTTTTCTCCATGTAATCTTTTATTTTCTCACACACATAGGCGATTTGTGAGAGATTGACGACAGGAGAAGACTTATAGTCATGGAGGAAGAGCTGAAGATCATCTACAGCGAGGAGGACCAGTTCGTGGAGGATACGGACTTTCCCGTCGTCTACGAGGAACATGTGAGTGAGAATTCCCCATCCAGTATAGCAGATAGGATACACTGTGGGATGTTTAGAGATGGGGTTGTGTACATAGTGGGGTGTCCTGTCCAGGAGTATCTGTACCTGTAGATACTCCTCCCTGGTCACATGATCACATAGGTCCCCCCCCCCATAGGAGACAGTGGTGATAAGAGGAGATGTGTAGAATGGGGAGCTATAAATACCTTACACCCTGTTACTTATTCCCCATGTTCAGCTATTTCCAACTGCCATTTTGCCATGTTCCATGCAGGGGGCGGGGCTTAGTTGGGCCATGATAACTGCTGGGTAGTGGCTGTGGTCTATGGCCGGGCTCATGCACTGTGTGTGTTATGTGATCTCCAGCACCTCTGCGGACATAGGAAGGAATATGCTCCTATAAGGTAGAGAGGGAAATCACATAGCACACATAAGCCATGGGCCTGGCCTAAGACTTTATCCACATGTGCAGTAATATGTGACAATGCTATCACTGGATCAGGGCCTACAGTGTGATCTCTAAGGTCAAATAATAAAAAACAATTATAATATATATGGTACAGTATGGGATTTGTAGTTCTGCAACCTGAAGCTCTCCTGGTTGTATAACTACAAGCGCCATCCTCATGTTGTGGTGATGGTACAAGATGGGAGTTGTAGTTCTGCAATCTGGAGCTCTCCAAGTTGCATCACTACAACTCCCGTCATGTAATGTCACCAGGGCATAATGGGAGTTGTACACAGCTGCTCCTGTGTTATTTTGGTGGGCAACTTGCTATGTGTACTGGTGCACTGGAGTGTTGTTGTGTTTCCCTGCTGTTTCTCTAAATAAAGAATTTAACAGCTGGAGAGTCACAGAGGGGGTGGCGGGGAAGCCTGCAGTGATATCCCCCCCCCCCCCATTACACAGCCACTGAGATGCTGACATACAAGAGGGGTGCCGCTGGACATTGTCCCTCTACGGGCTCTACAGGCAGACAGGGAAGCCTGGAGTGTAATCCCCCATCATACAGCACCGCTGACATGTCGCTCGGGTTTGTCAAGGGGGAGGTGCCCTATGGATAAACGGGGCCACGGCTTCTCTTGCACAATGTCCTGGGGATGGCCTATGGAGGGGAAGGCACAACGACTGCTGTACATTGTCCTGGCTATACGGGCAGATGGGGAAGCCAGTAGTGGAGCCAGGCTTCCCCGTCTGCTTGTAGAGCCGGGACGTTGTCAAGCAGCACAGCTATGGACCCCCCCCCCAGTGCACAGCAGCCCGGCCATCCTCCATAGCGGCCTAGCTGTGAGCGGTGAGGAACTTTGCCGGTCACTCTCCGTGTGTGAGACAGCATGGAGCTCCGGATTTGCCGCAAATGGAGGAGAGCACTGGAGGAGAGTGCGCTGTAACAAACCCGGCATGGTACAACTATTTATTGATATGTAATTACAAAAATGACCATGTCTGCAGGGTTCTGTGTATTGTCTGCTAGATAAGTTCAAAGAATAAATTTTATTTTTTGCATGATGACTGGAGTACTCCTTTAACCCCTTAAGGACAGAGCCTGAAATGGCCTTAATGACAGAGACAAATTTTATGAATATGAACAGTGTCACTTTATTCATTAATAACTTCGGGATGCTTTTACCTATGCGGCTGATTCTGAGATTGTTTTCTCGTGACATATTGTACTTCACATTTCTTGTAAATTGGAGTCGATACTTATAACGAATCTTTATGAAAAAACCCCAAATAACGTGAAAAATTGTGAAAAAATGCATTTTTCCAACTTTAAAACTTTTCTGCTTATACAGAAATTGGTTATACCACATAAATTATATATTAAATAGCATTAGCAATATGTCTACTTTATGTTGGCAGCATTTATTAAACTATATTTCATTTTTTAGACAATAGAAAGCGTAAAACATTAGCAGCAAATTTCCAAATTTTCTGTAAAATTTCAAAATCAGATATTTTTAGAGACCTGTTCAGGTTTAAAGTGTATTTGAGGGGACTGTATGTTAGAAAGCCCCACAAAGCACCCCATTTCAGAAACTGCACCCCCAAAACTCTGCAAAAGCACATCTAGAAAGTTTTTTTAACCCTTTAGGGGAGTCACAGAAATAAAAGCTAAGTGTGCAAGAAATTTGAAAATTTAAATTTTCTGTGCAGAGATTTTATTGTAATCCAATATTTTTCATAATTATAAACCAATTACCAGAGAAATGCACCCCAATATTTATTGCCCCGTTTCTGCAGTTTATAGAAATACCCCATATGTTACCCTATTGCACTATTTGACGCAACCACAAGCCTCAGATATAAAGGAGCGCCTAGTGAATTTTAATGCCTCCGCTATATTTGGTCATTTCTGACTGTACCACTTCAGGTTGGCAGAGGCTCTGGGGTGCCAAAACCTAAAAAACACCCCTAAAGGGGCACCATTTAGAAAACTACACCCCTCAAGGAATGTAACAAGGGGTGCGGTGAGCATCTGGACCCCACAGGTGCTTCACAGATTTTCAGAACAATGTGGCGTGAAAAAAGACAAAAGTATTTTTTACACTAAAATGTTGTTCTAGCCTTCAATTTTTCATTTTCACAAACGGATAAAAGGAAAAAAAAAAAACCACAAAAAATGTAGCGCAGTTTCTCCCGAGTACGGAAATACCCCACGTGTGGACATAAAGTGCCAAGCGGGCGCAGCACGAGCCTCCAAAGGGAAGGAGCGCCAATTGGCTTTTGGAAGCTGGATTTCACTGGAATGGATTTCAAGGGCCACGTCGCATTTACAGAGCTCTCGTGCTGCCAAAACACTGGAAACCCCCCACAAGTGACCCCATTATGAAAAGTACACCCATCAAGGAATCTAACAAGGGGTGCAGTGAGCATATGCACCCCACTGGTGACAGGCACAAATGTGGAACAATGTGACGTGAAAGTGAAAATTTTCATTTTTTCACTTTCACGGCACAAATGTGCCCGTCATCAAGGGGTCCATATCCTCATTGCACCCCTTGTTAGATTCCATGAGGGGTGTAGTTTCCAGAATGGGGTCACTTGTGGGGGGTTTTTACTGTCTTGGCAGCACGAGGGCTCTGTAAATGCGACATGGCGTTCATCATCCATTCTAGCCAAATCCACCTCCAAAATCCAAATGGCGCTCCTTCCCTTCGGAGGCTTGCACTGCATCCACATGGAGCTTTATGTCCACATGTGGGGTATTTACGGACTCGGGGGAAATTGCTCTACACATTTTGTGTTTTTTTTTCTCTTTTAGCCCCTTGTCAAAATTAAAAAATCAAGACAAGATCAATGATTTAGAGTAAAAAATTTTAAAAAAATTACACTAAATGTTGGTCTAGCCTTGATTTTTTTCCATTTCCACAAGGGGTTAAAAAAGAAAATGAACGCAAAACGTGTAGGGTAATTTCCCATGAGTACGAAAATACCCCACATGTGGACATAATGTGCCATATGGGCACAAGGCAAGCCACCAAAGGGACAGAGCGCCATTTAGAGGCTGGAATGGAGGATGGAGACCATGTCGCAATTACAAAGCTCCTGTGCTGCCAGGACAGTAGAAACCCCCCACAAGTGACCCCATTCTGGAAATTACACCCCATACGGAATCTAACGAGGAGTGCAGTGAGCATATGGACCCCACTGGTAACAGGCACATATGTGGAACATGTGCCGTGAAAATAAAAAATACCATTTTTTTCATTTTCACGTCCCAAATGTGGCCGTCACCAGGGGGCCATATCCCCGCTGCCCCCCTTGTTAGATTCCTTATGGGGTGTAGTTTCCAGAATGGGGTCACTTGTGGGGGGTTTCTACTGTCCTGGCCGCACAGAGGCTTTATAATTGCATCATGGCATCCTCTAATGGGAATAGGGGGCATGCCTATTTAGTTGGGGAAAAGGGACAATTATTAATTTATTTGGGGGTATTAGGCCAATTATTAGTTTATAAGGTTGAAAATGACAGATGTCCATCAAATTCAACCTGTGTTGATCCAGAGGAAGGCAAAAAAACCCTTGTGAGGCAGACGACAGTAGCCTCATCACAGGGGAAAAATTCCTTCCTGACTCCATAATGGCGATCAGAATAATCCCTGGATCAACGTGACCCCTGAAATAGGAATAAGGGAAGGAATTAAGAAAATGTAGAACTCCAATTACGTGTGGTACGCCTTGAAGCGATCCAGTATGCAGAGGCCGGGGTGATCAGGACAGGTGTCACACTGGAAAATGGCGTCCGCCACACTCTGCACTTTTTCTGGGGTCTCCTGTTTTCCAGTGTGGGGGACGTCACCTGGAAAATGTTGTCCTGGTGCGATACGGGGTCCTTCATATCCAGAAGCGCTGGGTCCGCTCCATGGCTGCTAAATATTAGGGCTCTATTACTGCTTCTGATATTTTCGATTCGTGCCGCAAGGTACAGTAGCTCGGGCAGCGAGGGACCAGAAGAGGGGGTGCTGGTATAAAATTTATCCCCGTACGGGTGGTAACCTTTATCCAGCAGTGGGAAGATCAGTTCCCGAACGATCTTCCCACTAACTCTGAGGATGGGGGGGGCATCTGGGGGCTGGATTCGGGTGTCCCTTCCTTCATACACTCTAAGGTTACGTGCACACTGCGGAATGGCGAAGGATAACCCTTTGTGCATTCCACAGCTGGCACCCACCGGCAGACTGATGCAGGCGCGTGTCTCCGTCTGTGTCATAGACTCCATTCTATGCACGGGCGGATTCGGCTCTCCGTCCAATGTGTTCATTGTTTGGACGGACAATGGAATCTGCCCGTGCATATAATGGAATCTATGACATGGGTGGAGACACGCGCCTGCATCCGTCCGCCGGTGGGTGCCAGCTGCGGAATGCACAAAGGGTTATCCTTCGCCATTCTGCAGTGTGCACGTACCCTAAATCTGTAAGTGTACCCTGTAAGTGTACACAGAGTTTGTAGAATTTCACGCCATACCGTCATCTCTTATTGGGACGGTACTGGCGAAAAAGACGTGTCTGGGGGGCAGCGTACGCTACGCTACCCCCAGACACGTCACTGGATGATGAGGATGAGGATGAATGGAGGAAAAAAGGATCCCCCCATTCATCCTCACTGGCTGTTTTGGTGTCGGAGACAATAATAGCGTATGCGTCCGATACCGAAAACACGCCGAGGGCCATCTTTATACGGGGATTGGTATATGGGGTATGTAGTGGTGTAGTGTAAAACTTTATTCAATGTAGTGTAGTGTAATGTAGTGTTTTTTACATGTTTTTTTTAACATTCAGTATAAAAAAAAACCTACGCCAAAAATGGTGTTGCTGATAAATGCCGCACTTATGTGCGGCACTTATCAGCAGACCGTGGCAGTAGGATATAGAAAAAAACACCCTACGCCAAATAGGATGAGTCGCTGGTTAGCAGCGCACTTACGTGCAATGCTGATCAGCACTCGGCGGTAGGGTGCGGGAAAAAAAAAAAAATAATAATATTGGAAAAAAAAAACATTTTCTACATGCTGAACATCCCTCTAGCTACTGATAAGTACGGATCCGGTGAGTATGGCCCAAATACCTGCTCTGGACCCCCCCTACACTTTGGGGGCACTTATATCGCCGCGATCGGCCGATCGGTCCCGGCCGGCCGATCACGGCGATCGGGACCGTGGCACCGGGCCACCATTACTTTTATCAGTAATGGCGGTCGGTGCCGTCCTCGGACAGCACCGACCGCCATTTTTTTCCGGGTCATCGGGTCACCGATGACCCGAAAAGCTGCAGATCGCCGCTATTGGCTGATCTGAATTGATCAGCTAATAGCGGCGATCGTCAGCACGGAGGGGGTTAATCCCCCCCCAGTGCCGACAAGCTATGGTGGTCTGCTGTTAGTAACAGCAGCCATCATTACCCGATCGCCGCGTGTTTACACGCAGCGGTCGGGTAAACATCGGGCGTAAATTTACGGCCTGGTGGGTTAAGTAGCAGGCTGCGAGGGCGTAAATTTACGCCCAATGTCGTTAAGGGGTTGATATATATATATTAGAATGCACTCTGATATATTATTAGGTGTAACATACATTTACTGGCAAATAGCTGCTATACTGTAGGCCCCAAACTGTACGGGCGACACCCGGCTCAATGTCAAGCGGCGTTGACATGTCAATTCTTGGAGCGGAGAGCGGAGGAGAGAGGAAGCGTGTGAGCCCTCTCATAGAGTCTCTGTTTAACACTGAGGCTTCTGCCACAGATCTTTGCTGCCCCGGTCTTGCAGGCCAGATGTGGCTCTTTTGATGGCCGCATCTGGCTCACAGCTCACCTACTGCCTGCCCGGACGTGCTCCTCCAATCCAATCAGCACAGAGCGGGAGCGTGGGGCTGCTGTGGCTGTCAAAAGGAGGCTGTCCGCTGTCAGACACTTTTGGAACGGGCAGTGCTGCGGCTGCAGCTCCTCTCTCAGCGGCCCGCGGTCTCCTGTGATCTTCCAGTGCCGGCAGCATGGTAAAGAGACGCTGCCTGTGCCGGATGTGTCAGGCAGCCTTTATCATAAATTATAGAGGCTGCAGAGGCAAGCGACCCAAGCAGTGTCTCTGTACTATGCTGCCTGCGCCGGAAGATCACTGGAGACCGCGCGCTGCCGGGAGAGGAGCTGCTGGGAACGGGTGACAGGTGAGGTTTTGTTTTTTTTCTGGTGGGGAAGTGCGGGGGCCGGGTTGGTGGCAATAGTAGGGCACTGCACAGAGGGGAGGAGCTGGATTGGGTGACTATATAGGGCACTAGGGGGGGTATTGGCTACTATATGGGGCCCTATTGGGGGGATTAGATACTAAATGAGGCACTATTGAGGCGTATTGGCTACTATATGGGCGGGTATTAGATACTATATGGGGCACCATTGGGGGGGTATTGGCTACTAAATGGGGCACTATTGGTGGGTACTTGATATATGGGCATTATGGGGGTATTGGCTACTATATGGGGCACTATTGGGGGGTATTGGATACTACATGGGGCACTATGGGGGTATTGGCTACTATATGGGGCAATATTGGGGAGTATTGGATACTATATGGGGCACTATTGGGGGGAATTGGATACTATATGGGGCACTAGTTACTATACCGGGCGCTATGGGTGAATTAGATACTATACCAGGCACTATGGGGTATTGGCTACTATATGGGGCACTGTGGGGGGATTGGCTACTATATGGGGTACTGTGGGGGCATTAGCTACCATAAGGGGAACTATGTGCGTGTGTGTGTGTGGGGGGGGGGGGTGTCAAATGGCATAGTGTGCATGTGGGGGGTAGTGTGTGGAGGGGGTCAGGTGGGGTAGTGTGATAGTGGAGGGGGTCAGGTGGGGTTGTGTGTGTGGGGATGGTGGTCGGGTTAATTGCGGGTTAACAGCAGAGGGGGCATTATTACTATACGGAGGGTACAGCACGGGGCATTATTACCATATGGGGGCACAACATGAGGCATTATTGCTATATGGGGACACAGCAGGAGGCATTATTACTATATGGGGACACAGCAGGAGGCATTATTACTGTCCGCTTATGACGGCATGCCCCGGATGTTTTAGGACCCTATCAACGCCCCTGTACTAAAGTATATGACAATCTCACCATATGTATACTGCTTGTATATGTACAATGTATATGTATATGTATACTGCCCATCCCGAAGGTGCAGGGTAGGAGGGTAGAGATAGTAGGGAGCACCTATGTCCCTAATAGGCCCTATGTCAGGTGCACCAAACTACCCCTGCTTGCTCAGAGACCTGTCGGGGTGTAAGCACCCTAATAAAAGCGACCCCTGCCCGGTCCAATTCCTCTCCAATGCCCTATGGTCACCCTATCATTTACTCCCAACTGGTTCCATCCACAAGGAATAGTCGGTGGAGATTGTTACGGCAGCTTGTAGCCTGCGCCAAAACAAAGAAAGTTGTAAAAAAAATACACACAAAAAATGGCCCAAAAAGAACATCACATGTTGGCACAGTCACATGCCCTGGGTGTAGCATATGGCTCCACCCACATTAGGGCATTTTTGCCCTGACAGGTCCCTGAGCGAGCAGGGGTAGTTTGGTGCACCTGACATGGGTCCCATTAGGTACAAAGCTGCTCCCTACTATCTCCATCCTCCTACCCTGCACATTCAGGATGAGCAGACCACCATTCATCTACAAGCAGTATACATATGGGGACTGGTCTATACCATGCAGCAATTAGACAAAGACCCAGGCTTCCCTTGTATTCTCTCTCTATCGCCTCTCTGCCTGTGTCTTCAGCTCTGTACCTGGTATGGACCTGACAGATTCTCCTGAAAGCTGAGCTGTGATTGGTTGCTGTGGGCCAGCGACACCAGTTTCAGTGTTAAGCTAAGCGCACACAATGTATTTTTTATGACAAGAACGGCCGTTCTTGTGATAAAAGATTGCACTGCATTGAACTCTATGCAAACAGCATTTTTTATTCACACGCTGTATTGAACAATGGCGGTTGTTAGCTACAGCTGCACAATCAATTGACTTGTCCATTATTTACGGCCACTAGTGCAGGAACAACGGCCGATGTTCAGACTCTGGTCACCGTTTTGATGGCCACTATATTGGATCAAGGGCAAATTTTCCAATGGGAAAATTCACAAACATAAGTGTGCCGGTTCACAAACAGACACTCAGCTAGAAAAGAGTGGGGTCCTCCTAGCAGGAGCTCCGATTCTGCAGATTATTGCGCCTTGTAATAAAGACAATGATCATCGACTGATTGGTTATTTTTGGTCCTGACCTACAAACATTGGCCGCCGACTGCGCATCACTACGTGTAATAATGATCACGGCCGATGGCTGATAACTGTATAAAGAAAATAATAAAGTATATACATACCTCTGCCCGCTCCCCGATGCTTCTGCCCGCTCCCCCATATTTTCCTGGCTTCTGCCCGTTGTCCGCAGCTGCCAGTGGAACTTCACAGACCATCTCTGGAGTTCCACCAGCGGCTAAGGACAGCGGGCAGAAGCAATGAAGATACTGGGGAGCAGTATGCAAGAGCAATGTGATCAGGCTTAGTAATCCCGCTGTCTGCCCTCTCCGTGGAAAAGGTAGAGACAGCCCCAGGACCACATGGAAAAACCTAGATGTTATCCATATGGTCCTCGGGCTGCCCCCCACCTTCTCCACAGAGCGGACTGACAGCGGGATTACAAATCTGACCATTTTACTTCATAGCCCACTAAATCAGCCCCCCGTCTGTTTTTGGAAGAAATGAGTGTGTGTCTAATCCTGGATGAGCAGTGTAATAGTGCCCCCACCTACACCCTATCCCATCCAAGCACATAGGTCAGATGGGCACAGAAGGAGGTCTCATGCTCAGCAATATACCAATGTCCTCTGCTTACTCTCTCTATTTCCTATTTCAGGCTGGACTGGATGACGGCGAGGGTGAGTTTTGTCTATAATATCTCTATGTATCTATGTATCTCTACAATGTATAAAGCAGTTCTCTAAACTAACGCTTTTCTATTTTTTTTCTTTAAATGAAGAATCGGATTTCGGGTGAGTAAATCTAAACTGAAGATGTAAAACTTGTGTGACCCTATAATTCCTCCCCTATAGACCCCGATCATCACTGATGTCTCTAATGTGTGTTAGGTTTTCACTATCTTCTCTATTCTATCACTAACAGGAGCGACATCGACGACATCGCGGAGGATTCGGACGATTGGGAGTAAGTATCTCATAGTCTCGTCTTAAACAACAAGCCTATAAAAATTACAGGTGTTAGGAGCTTTTTTGTTGTTTTTTAAGGGGTAATTCAGCAAAAAAAATTCTTTTGAATCAACAGGTGCCAGAAAGTACCAGAGATTTGTAATTTACTTCAATATAAAAAAATCTCCAATACTTATCAGCTGCTGTATGTCCTGCATGAAGTGGTGTATTCTTTCCAGTCTGACACAGTTGCTCTATGCTGACATCTAAGTCTGGGACAGGAACTGCACTGTAGCAAATCCCCATAGAAAACCTTTCCTGCTTTCCAGACTGGAAAGAATACCACTTCCTGCAGGACATTCAGCAGCTGATAAGTAATGGATGACTTGGGATTTTTTAATGGAAGTAAATTACAAATCTCTAAATCTCTGGCACTTTTCTGGCACCAGCTGGTTTGAAAGGAAAAACTTTTTGCTTAACAATCCTTTCTACTACCTTCTTATTGGTGAAGTTCTGCCAGAAAACTGATGTCTCCAACGTGTGTTTGGTTCTCACCATCTTCCCTATTCTATCACCAACAGCAGCGACGACATCGATGAGCGTCTGGAGGATTTGGAGTAAGTATCTCACAGTAACATATAGTATAGTAATATAATCAGTCACAGACATGTTTGCAGGGGATCACGTATTAAAAAACAAAACTTTGAAAAACAGCATTTGGAGCTTTCTGCATTTTTGAGTGCCAGAGATTTGTCATTTACTTAAAAATCTCAACTCTTCCAGTACTTATCAGCTGCTGCACGTCCTGCAGGAAGTGGTGTATTCTTTCCAGTCTGACACAGTGCTCTCTGCTACCACCTCTGTCCATGTCATGAACTGTCCAGAGCAGCAGCAAATCCCCATAGAAAACCCCCTTCTACTCTACAGACTGGAAAGAATACACCACATCATGCAGGACATGCAGCAGCTGATAAGTAATGGACGACTTAAGATTTTCAAAGTAATGGGTTCAATGGATTCAAAGTAATGGGTACAATAAAGGAAGCGCTTATATGTCTCCTACCTGCCGGATCCACTCCTGGCTTTGGCTCAAAAATTCCAGTGGCAGATTTCCAAAAAAACTGTCTTGTGTGAAACCAACCTCAATCACATGAACTGTAAAGTGAAAAAACAAAAACTTTTTTTTTCTTTACAACGAATGTCATTGCATATCAACAATCAAAAATAAATATACAAAAATATAAATGTCATCCATCCATTTGAAGTGAAGGAGGCGGGATCCGTTTCAAGTCCGCTCAGATCCCGCCTCCTTCACTGAGTGGCTGAGAAGTCACGTCTCGGGCCCGCGTCAGAAGCGGCTGGGAATCGGGCACCGGAGCGCCGTGATGCGGGACCCGCCGCTGGAACCGGGGAGGCTGAGTGGACGGCTTTTTCCTCAGCCCACCTCCTCCCCGGTCCCAGTAAAAAAGTGCCCCCCCACTGGAGTACCCCTTTAACAAAACACACAACACATATGTAAAGAAAAGACGCCATACCTAGAGCACACACCAAGGTCCCAATGTGACGGAAACCACCAAGAAGACAAAATCACTGATTGTGGTGACTTTCACATCTCATCCCAAATCCCCAGTGCTAACAGCGCATTTATAGTCCCATCATCTGGTCTAATAAATCTGGGCCAGTGGATTTCCAATGTACATGTTTCTATAAAACCTCCCCCAATATGCAGCACTTGGAGGACAGACTAATATCCCCTTTATAATATGCAATTGTTTTTTATTATTATGTAATAGGTGGAAGATGGCCGTGATGGACGCCCCGTGGATTTTCAGGTAATTACACTACATTAAAACAGCAGAAAAAAATCAAATAAATCATTTTTACAATAGCTTTTGCCCCCGCTCGCACAAATCTCTGCCCGTTCCATAGACTCCGTTCTATGGCCGGTCAGATTCCGCCACCCACCCAAAGAATTGACTTGTCACTAGAACGGAGTCTATGGCACGGGTGGAGATGTGGTCCAGCGCGTGTGGCCTAATCCGAGGCGGGTTACTAGTAAGTAATTGAAGAGGAAAGTTTTCTGCTTGAAATTCCTCTATTCAGCTCTGGCAGAATAGGAGCAGAATTCAAACCCCATTGACTTCTATAGGATTCCCCTGGAGGAATCGGCCCAAAAAATTTACATGTCAATTCTTTGTCGGATGGCGGATCCGTGGCAGAAAATTCTGATGGAAAATTCTGCTGTGTGAATAACAGAGCGGAAATCCCATTGAACACAATAGAAAATTGCTCTATTCATTATTTATGGGAAGAATTTCACGCGGAAATTTAGGGTGTGTTCACATTATGGAATCTGCACGGATAACCTGCCATGGATTCCACTGCTCGCATCTCCTCCTGTTCCATTGACTCCATTCTATGGTCGGGCGGATTCCGACATCTGCCCAAAGAATTGACATGTCAATTCTTTGTGCGGATGG
Organism: Dendropsophus ebraccatus; assembly: GCF_027789765.1. Lineage (NCBI taxonomy): Eukaryota > Metazoa > Chordata > Amphibia > Anura > Hylidae > Dendropsophus > Dendropsophus ebraccatus. Next base: position 32,130,222 of record NC_091466.1, read on the forward strand.
CGGAATCCCCCGACCATAGAATGGAGTCTATGGGACAGGTGGAGAGGCACACGGGTGCGAGCAGGGGCGAGCGGCGGAATACACTGGAGATTATCCGTGCAGATTCTGAAGTGTGAACACACCCTAAGAGCAGATCCTGCTTCAAATTCCTGGCCTATTCCTCAAGGGGAAAACTGGCAGTGATGACAAGGGGTTAGTAAATATCCTGATGGATTTCATGTTCTTATTGAGAGGTCACAATAAATAACATTTTCTGAAAGTTTCAAATGGGACCAAGTACCAATCCTCCTAACCAACCCTATGTTCTCTGTTACAGAGACGACAAGTACCCGCTCTACAGTTGGATCCCGAGCCTGGAGACCATCGTGTAAGTATGAAGAAGCAGCAGAGATATAATCATCCATCTACATGATATGACAATATGAGTCCATTTATGTCTGTGTTCCCCACCAAACACTCACATATGTATATTCACATATCCCCAAACACTATGGGGCAGATTTAACACACGAGCTGGTTTCTGATCTATATACAGTGAGACTGACGAAGAGGAGGAAGAGGACGAGGCTGCGGACATCCCCTGGTGAGGGCTCAAACCTTATAGTATTGGGAATACATGCTTATTCTTTAACCATCCTGTATAGAGAGAGGAGCGTGGGGAGGACAGGATAGGGGGCGCTCTAGTTAGACATAGAATCCTATTTTCTATTTATTTTTACTGCATCTTCCCCTATAGACTCCGATCATCGTGAGGATGTCTCTAAATATCATTATTGTCTCTTATTAATGACGTTCTGCCAGAAAACTGATGTCTCTAATGTGTGTCTGGTTTTCACTATCTTCTCTATTCTATCACTTACAGGAGCGAGGACGACACCGAGGAGGACACAGAGGATTGGGAGTAAGTATCTCATAGTCTCGTCTTAAACAACAAGCCTATGAAAATTACAGTGTTAGGAGTTTTTTTTAACCCTTAGACGACCCAGGGCATATAGTTACGCCATGGAAGTCTGTCCCCAGACGACCTAGGGCGTAACTGTACGCCCTGGGTGTTTCTCCCGCTATGAAGCGTGCTCCGGAGCGGAGCGCGCTTCATAGCAGGTGGGAGCCGGCTGCAATCAGCAGCCGGGACCTCCCCGGTAATGACACGCTGCAGCGATCGCGCTGCCGCGTGTCATTAACTCCTTAAACGCCGCGATCGCGGAGCGACCGCGGCGTTTAAGTGTAAGTGACAGGGGGAGTCCCCTGTCACTTACCGATCGGGACCCCCGCAGTGTGACTGCGGGGGTCCCGATCGGTAAAACGGGCCGCCGGAGGTCTCTCACCTGCCTCCGTGCGGTCCGATCGGCGCTCTGGTCACTGAGCCTGCACAGGCAGGCTCAATGAGCAGAGCGCCGATAACACTGATCAATGCTATGCCTATGGCATAGCATTCATCAGTGTAAAAATCCAAGTAGTGAATGTAAAAGTCCCCCAAAGGGACTTCAAATGTGTAAAAAAAAAAAAGTTAAAAACACTAACACACTACCCCAAAACCCCTCCCCCAATAAAAGTCTAAATCACCCCCCTTTCCCATTATATAAATAAAACATATAAAAATAAATAAATAGATAAACATATAATATACCGTAGCGTGCGTAATTGTCCGATCTATTAAAATATAACAAGTGTCATTGCGAATGGTAAACGTCGTACACGAAAAGAGGGAAAAAAGTGCGCGGATTACCGATTCTATGTTACATTATATATATAAAAAAAATTAATAAAAAGTGATCAAAACGTCCGATCTTCACAAATATGGTATTAATAAAAACTAGAGATCATGGCGGAAAAAATGACACCCCATACAGCCCCGTAGGTGAACAAATAAAACCGTTATAAGCGCCACAATAGGCCCATTTTATTTATAATTAATTGCCAAAAAAAAGGATTTCATTTAAAAAAAATATATAACATTAGAGAATCTGCGTAAACCTGCATATGGTTGTGTTCGGGCTGACCTATAGAATAATAGAATCATGTCGCTGTTACCATATAGTGCATTACGTAGACACAGGAACCCCCCAAACGTAACCTTATCGCATTCTTTCTTACGATTTCACCAATTTATATCTTCATAAATAATATATTTGGGATTCCATCATACATGTTATGGTAAAATGAATGACGCCATTACACAGTACAACTATTCCTGTAACAAATAAGCACTTACATGGCCTGTAGATAAAAAACTGAAAGTGCTGGAGCTCTTAGAAGGGGAGGAGGGAAAAACGGAAACACTAAGATCAAAATTTGCGCGGTCCACTGGGTCATTTTGGGCCTGGTCCTCAAAGGGTTAAAGGGGTAATTCAGCAAAAAAAATTCTTTCAAATTAGCTGTAGCCAGAAAGTGCCAAAGATTTGTAATTCACATATATTAAAAAAAATTCCAGTACTTCTCAGCAGCTGTAGGTTCTGCAGGAAATGGTGTATTCTTTCCAGTCTGTTGCTCTCTGACATCTAAGTCTGGGACAGGAACTGCCCAGAGCAGTAGCAAATCCCCATAGAAAACCTCTCCTGCTTTCCACAATAGAAAGAATACCACTTCCTGCAGGACATACAGCAGCTGAGAAGTAGTGGGGACTTGAGATTCTTTAATGGAAGTAAATTACAAAGCACTTTCTGGCACCAGCTGTTTTGAAAGAAAAACTTTTTTGCTGAACTATCCCTTTAATTTTACATTAGTTGTATTTTTTCTAGCAAAATTTGTAGCATTTGGTTAAATGTAAAACTAAAAATGTAAAACTTGTGTGACCCTATAATTCCTCCCCTATAGACCCCGATCATCACTGATGTCTCTAATGTGTGTTAGGTTTTCACTATCTTCTCTATTCTCTCACTAACAGGAGCGACATCAGCGACATCGCGGAGGATTCGGACGATTGGGAGTAAGTATCTCATAGTCTTGTCTTAAAAAACAAGCCTATGAAAATTAGTGTAAGGAGATTTTTTATTTTTTAAAGGGGTAATTCAGCCAAAAAATTCTTTCAAATCAACTGTTGCCAGAAAGTGCCAGAGATTTGTAATTTACTTTGTAATTTACTTCTATTAAAAAAAAAATCTCCAATACTTATCAGCTGCTGTATGTCCTGCCGGAAGTGGTGTATTCTTTACAGTCTGACACAGTTGCTCCCTGCTCCCACCTCTGTCTGGGACAGGAACTGCCCAGAGCAGTAGCAAATCCCCATAGAAAACCTTTCCTGCTGTCCAGACTGGAAAGAATACCACTTCCTGCAGGACATGCAGCAGCTGAGAAGTAATGGAGGACTTGGGATTTTTTAATGGAAGTAAATTACAAATCTCTGGCACTTTTCTGGCACCAGCTGATTTGAAAGAAAAAAAAAAATGTTTGCTGAACTATCCTTTTCTTATTGGCCAGAAAACTGATGTCTCTAATGTGTGTTTGGTTCTCACCATCTTCTCTATTCTATCACCAACAGCAGCGACGACATCGATGAACGTCTGGAGCATTTGGAGTAAGTATCTCACAGTAACATATAGTATAGTAATATAATCAGTCACACAGACAAGTTTGCAGGGGATCTGGTATTAAAAAACAAACCTATGAAAAACAGCATTTGGAGCTTTCTTTTTTAAAAGGGGCGATTCAGCAAAAAAAAAAAAAAAAAGGAATCTTTCAAATCAACAGGTGCTACAGAGTGCCAGAGATTTGTAATTTACTTAAAAATCTCAACTCTTCCGGTACTTATCAGCTGCTGTATGTCCTGCAGGAAGTGGTGTATTCTTTCCAGTCTGACACAGTGCCCTCTGCTGCCACCTCTGTCCATGTCATGAACTGTCCAGAGCAGCAGGAAATCCCCATACAAAACCTCTCCTGCTCTCCAGACTAGTAAGCAAACACCACATCATGTAGGACATACAGCAGCTGATAAGTAATGGCAGAGTTGAGATTTTTTCATAGATTACAAATCTCTGGCATTTTCAGTCACCAGTTGATTTGAATTTTTTTCTCTTTTTTTCATGTTACATTACTTGTATTGTTTTCTAGCAAACCTTGCCGCATTTTGTTTAAATAAAGTGTTTTTCTTGTGTCTGATTTTTGTGGTGTTTTCCCCATAGCAGAGCATGTGATTCATTGGTTTCCCTTTGAGGCTGCATTTACACATGCCAGTTTTTTTGTAAAGCTGCCATTGCAGTTTTTGAGCCAAAACCAGAAGTGGATTCAAAGTAATGGGTACAATAAAGGAAGCGCTTATATGTCTCCTACCTGCCGGATCCACTCCTGGCTTTGGCTCAATAATTACAGCGGCAGATTTCCAAAAAAACTGTCTTGTGTGAAACCAACCTCAATCACATGAACTGTAAAGTGAAAAACAAAAAACGTAACAAAACACACAACACATATGTAAAGAAAAGACGCCATACCTAGAGCACACACCAAGGTCCCAAAGTGACGGAAAACACCAAGTAGACAAAAGCATTGATGGCGGTGACTTTCACATCTCATCCGGCTCCAGCATTTTTCTGCTAATAAGGAAAGGGAGGTTTTTGATAAGAATTCCAATAAATATAAAGCAGAGACAGTTGAATTGAATTATTCTATAGTTACCCACTCTTGACACTTCCTTAATACTTCTCAACACTTTCTCCCACCTATCTTCATCTATCCTTCCGATTACTCCCTCCCATTTATCCTTACTTTTAGTCCCTATATGTTGTTCCATTATAAGGTGCGAGTATATTGTTGTGATCTCTTTCTTTTTAATTGATCGACTCCTTAATTTTGTAACTAATGGGCTGGGGCTACATCCTTGCAACTTACTATTATTCTGACTTGCAACTAACGCTTTTCTGCATCTAACATAAGAGAACCAGTGTCTTTCCTCTATCTTGTATTCTGCTTTTAGACTGTCCCAACTCTTTATGATGTTTCCGTCCATTATATCTCTGTCCTCACCCCCACCCCATCCAATACTTTTACTACTCCCAATTTCCTAACTTCTCCTAACTCATCATATAACCATAATGGGGCAAATTCCATTACTCCCTGATTATTTAGAGATATTTCTTTTTACCCACTCCTATGTTCTAACTAAGGTCTTTACCATGACCACATTACTCCAAGCTTTCTTCCCCAGAACTCCTGTCTCCAGGATTTGAAAAATATCCCAAGTTCCATTACTAATGCTATTGCCCCATCCTGCTTCCATCTGGCCAACCAATATATTTGAGAAGCATAATAGTATTTTTCCACGTCTGGGACCCCCAATCCACCTCTTGTCATTGGGATACATAAGTTCTCCAGTTTTGTTCTTACTCTTTTCCGTCCCCATATTAATGCATTTAACATCACCTTTATTCTTTTAAAATATTTTCTCTCTATCAGTGTGGGCGTAGCACTAAATACATACAAGAGTTTAGGTAGCTGCTCTTCCTTATTACACTGAGCGGAATCTGCCGGATCAGGACCATTCAGTGGATTATTGCTCCGTGTAATAAAGAGTGATCGTGTCTTTTGGTCCTGACCTAAAATCATCAGTCGCCGACTGCATATCTCTACATGTAATAGTGATGTGCGGCTGATGACTGTGTAAAGAAAATAATAAAGTATATACATACCTGCCACACTCTCCGGTGCTTCTGCCTGCTCCTCGGTATCATCCCGGCAGCAGCAGCCAGGAAGATACCGGGACTGGGTAGAAGCATTGTGGAGCGTGGCAGGTATGTATATACTTTATTATTTTACACTAAAGACAAGGGCTACACGGACATCGCTAACAACAAATATATATACAGTCCATGCTGCACGATTATTGAGCTGGGTAATAGTCGATCTAGCAGATTGGTGCTCATTTACATTGTCAATCAGGCCGTGTAACATGGCGATTTGTCTGAACTAAGGGTGCGTTTACACAGAAAGATTTATCTGACAGATTTTAGGAAGCCAAGGCCAGGAATGGATTTGAAAAGGGGATAGATCCCAGTCTTTCCTTTATGACCTGATCCCTGTTTATAGTCTGTTCCTGGTTTTGGATTCAAAGATCTGTCAGATAAATCTGTCTGTGTAAACGCACCATAATGCTGCGTTTACACGTAACGATTATCATGCAAATTTGCACGATAACGGTTGAATTCGAACGATAATCGTACGTGTAAACGCAGTGAACGATCAAACAACGAGCGAGAAATCGTTAATTTTGATCTTTGAACAAGTTCTCAAATCATCGACGGTCATTCGCAAAAATTTCGCTGATCGCTTCGTATAAACGGTCGTCGCGAAAGTCCACCCGCCCGCAGCCCGGCCCCCGCTTCCTCCGAAGCCCGGCCACGCATCCTACAGCCCCCTGCGCCTGCGCGATCGCCACCCCCGCCGCCCCGTTCGCCCCTGGGCAGGGCGGGCTTTGCAGCCGGCTTAAGCGATCTTAAAGTCGATCTCAAAACGAATTTTCGTACGATATATCGTACCGTCTAAATGCTGATCGTTATGAAAAAAAACCTGCTACTCCGACATTGTTAATCGTACGATCAGGCGAATTTACTGTTCCGTGTAAACGTATCATAAGTCTCCTCTATCATCCTGACTGACGGCCAAGCCAAAACAATCAGTCTCGCTGATAGGGGAAAGGCTAAGGGGGGGCTTGGAGCTAGGGAAGCAGTGGCACCTTACAGGTTAAGCCACACCTTAAAGACACTTACAGGTACACAGGAGGGATCTGATGCCTAGCAACATCCCCTTGGGTATTTAAAAAAAATGTCCTTTGATTTAATATAAAAAAGTAAGAAAACTTTTTTTTAAGGTGAACTCACATATTGTACTTTATACAGAGTTTTTTTTGCATAGATTTTGTGCAAAATTGTCACAAAAATATTCCACCCAAATACCCAGTGCTAACAGCGCATTTATAGTCAGATCATGTCTAATAAATCTGGGCCAGTGGATTTCCAATGTACATGTTTCTATAAAACTTCCCCCAACATGCAGCACTTGGAGGACAGACTAATATCCCCTTTATAATATGCAATTATTATTTTTATTATTATGTAATAGGTGGAAGATGGCCGTAATGGACGCCCCGTGGATATTCAGGTAATTACACTACACGAAAATAGCAAAAAAATCTAATAAATTATTTTTACAATAGTTTTCGCCCCCGCTCGCACACATTTCTGCCCTTGCCATAGACTCCATTTTATGGTCGGACGGATTCCGCCGTCCACCCAAAGAATTGACTTGTCAATTCTTCGGGTGGATGGCGGAATATAACCGACCATAGAACAGAGTCTATGGCATGGGTGGAGACGCGTTCCAGCGCAAGTGGCCTAATCCGAGGCGGGTTACCAGCGAGGAATTGAAGAGGAAAGTTTTCTGCTTGAAATTCATCTATTCAGCTCTGGCAGAATAGGAGCAGAATTCAAGCGGAATTCAAGCAGAATTCAAACCCCATGACTTCTATAGGATTCCCCTGCTGGAATCGGCCCAAAAAATTGACAAGTCAATTCTTTGTCGGAAGGCGGATGCGCGGCAGAAAATTCTGCTGTGTGAACAACAGAGCAGAAATACCATTGAACACAATGGAATTGCTCTATTTAAATTTTATGGGAAGAATTTCAAGCGGAAATTTAGGGTGTGCTCACATTATGGAATCCGCACGGATAACCTGCCACGGATTCCACTGCCCGCATCTCCTCCTGTTCCATTGACTCCATTCTATGGTCGGGGGGATTCCGCCATCCGCCCAAAGAAATGGCATGTCAATTCTTTGGGCAGATGTCGGAATCTGCCCGACCATAGAATGGGTCAGGTGGAGAGGCACACATGTGCGAGCAGGGGCGAGCGGCGGAATCCACTGGAGATTATCCGTGCAGATTCTGAAGAGTGAACACACCCTAAGAGCGGATCCCGCTTTAAATTCCTCGCCTATTCCTCAATGTGCACATCCCCTTAAGGGGAAAACTGGCAGTGATGACAAGGGGTTAATAAATATCCTGATGGATTTCATGTTCTTATTGAGATGTCACAATAAATAACATTTTCTGAAAATCATCCTAACCAACCCTATGTTCTCTATTACAGAGACGACAAGTACCCGCTTCACGGTTGGATCCCGAGCCTGGAGACCATCGTGTAAGTATGAAGAAGCAGCGGAGATATAATCATCCATCTCCATGATATAGATTGATTATATGAGTCCATTTATATCTATGTTCCGCGCCAAAAACTCATATTTATATTTCCATATCCCCAAAAACTATGGGGCAGATTTATATATGTGCAGCCCTGAGCACATTGAGAAAGGGGCACAAAAAGCTGTGGCCTCCATCTGCTACTAATTTATCCTGGTTTATGCCGAAAAACAGGGAAAAATCAGGGCAGAAACCTACACCTGCTGCGGAGCACTTGTAGATTTCTACACCTGCTGCAGAGCACTTGTAGATTTCTACACCTGCTGCGGAGCACTTGTAGATTTCTATACCTGCTGCGGAGCACTTGTAGATTTCTATACCTGCTGCGGAGCACTTGTAGATTTCTATACCTGCTGCGGAGCACTTGTAGATTTCTATATCTGCTGCGGAGCACTTGTAGATCTCTGCAGCTGCCTTGTGGTAGGTACAGGTTCTGCAGGATTTACTCCAGTCTTAATAAATGTCTATATATATTTATACACACAAGCTGGTTTATGTTCTATATACAGTGAGACTGACGAAGAGGAGGAGGCGGACGAGGCTGCGGACTTTTCCAGGTGAGGGCTCAAAGCTTATTGCATTGTGAATACATGTTTATTTTTTTTACCATCCTGTATAGAGAGAGGAGCGTCAGGAAGACAGGATGTGTATATGTGTGTGTGTATATATATATATATATATATATATATATATATATATATATATATATAATACATACAAGCTGGTGTATGTTCACAGTGAAATCGACGACGACGAGGAAGATGGCGCGGCTGCGGACATCCCCAGGTAAGGGCTCAAAGCTTATAGAATTGTGAATACAAGTTTTTTTTTTTTTTATATACTGTATAGAGAGAGGAGCGACAGGAAGACAGAATATGTGTGTGTATATATATATATATATATATATATATATATATATATATATATACAAGCTGCTGTATGTTCTCTACACAGTGAAATCGACGTCGACGAGGAAGAGGACGTGGCTGACGACATCCCCAGGTGAGGGCTCAAAGCTTATAGTATTGTGAATACACGTTTATTTTTTTCCCATCCTGTATAGAGAGAAGAGCAGTGGGAGGGCAGGATAGGGGGCGCTCTAGTTAGACATAGAATCATATTTTTCTATTTATTTTAACAGCATTTATTCACATTACAAACTGCTGACACTGGGACTTAGTTGTTAAGGTCCCCCGTACACTTTATACTTTAGCTGGCTGTACCTGCAATATACAGTACTATATGGTCATTGTATAGAGCAGTGTACAGCTCACTACATTACTATTGCAATCACCTTCTTTACAATAAAATATTTAATGTGTAATATAACAATATATTTATATATGAGATGGTTTACGTTCTATACACAGAGAAGAAGAGGAGGACGAGGAGGACAAAGGGACGGCCGTGGAGATCCCCAGGTAATGAAACAAAACCTATAACATTGTGAAGCAAGGAATTGTTATTTACCATGCTGTATATAGAGAGAGGACGGGGGGCGCTCTATTTGGAGGTGGGATCTAATTTCTATTGTGGGTAATGGTGAATAGTATATTACTGCAGGTGTGAATAGGGCTGGTAAAAGAGCATTGTTTCTATATAATGTGCTCAGAAATTCTGGTTTCCTTACACTAACCATTGATTTCCCTCCATTTCTTGGTCATTTCTCCTCGGCAGAAGCAGCAGCAGGAGGAGATCCATCTTATCCAGGTAAATATATGGGATGATACACTTACATGATAACACAACTCTATCGCTGCACTGTATATCCTCATGTCATCACTATATATTATATTATCAGTCACATATAATAACCACGAAAGGCCTCATGTACATAATACAGACATACAAGTGACATGGTGCCGCCTGTATCTCACCCACTAGGATAGCACTGAGTCCCCTCTCTCCAGTGTAATGTCTATTCCCCATCACTGCTGACGGGTCTGATCTCAGGAAAGTCATGCTGGTTTTTCTCCTTCCCTTATAGACTGCGGGCGCTGTTCTGCTGCTGCTGCGCCACCAAGGAGGAGTAAAGGTGAGTACCCAAAATCCCATCACACCTCAGATCACTTTTATTCTGACTGTATATTCATATGGAGCCTATATATGTAACCTGTCATTATTAACACATTGCTTGTTATATATCCTATCTAGGTAACACAGCGCCGCCAGAGTGAGGAGAAGACACCCGACCATCTGGAGATGTCTGGAGGAGGAGGCGTCCGCAACATCAAGTGGTAAATGGGACGCCCATAACATCCGGAGGATACATTTACCACACATGGGGGAGGAGGAGCCCCCTTTTACCATCAGAGATAGGAGGAGTAGACACTCACAACACCTAGAGGGGTCTGGAGGAGGTGCCCTTAAAGGGGTTATCTAGGTAACTAAAAAGGCATTTCCTTCCTCGCCGATGTCTCACGTCTGGTTTGGTCTCCTCTCGCACCATGATCTTCTTACCTGGCAAAACGGAGGCGGCCTGAGACAGTGGGGCAGGTACTTTGTTGTGATTGTCGCATGCGGGTGAAACCAGTGGCGGCCAATGTACAAACAATGTTGCCACTGTCATCACAACATTGCCCGTACATTGACCACTGCTGGCAGCAAGTTTCACCCACATGTGGTGATCACACCATAGTACCTGATCTACTGTCTCAGACCTTTGCCAGGTCAGAAGATGTTGGAATGAGATGAGTCCGACCTGGAAGTGAGATGCTGGTAATGGTAAAAAAATATCTTTTTAGCTCCCCAGATAACCCCTTTTAACATCTAGAGGCAAATTAGGGGCCAGTTACATCGGAGGATTTATTTGCCTCACAAGGGGGAAGGAGGAGCCCCCTTTTACCACCAAAAATAGGAGGACTAGACTCTAAGAACACCTAGAGGGTCTGGAGGAGGCGCCCTTAAAGGAGTTATCTAGGCAACTAAAAAGGCATTTCCTTCCTCGCCGGTGTCTCACTTCTGGTTTGGTCTACTCTCGCACCATCATCTTCTTATCTGGCAAAACGGAGGCGGCCTGAGACAGTGGGGCAGGTACTTTGTTGTGATTGGTGCATGCAGGTGAAACCAGTGGCGGCCAATGTACAAACAATGTTGCCGCTGTCATCACAACATTGCGCGTACATTGACCACTGCTGGCGGCGAGTTTCACCCACATGTGTTGATCACACCATAGTACCTGATCTACTGTCTCAGACCTTTGCCAGGTCAGAAGATGTTGGGATGAGATGAGTCCCAACTGGAAGTGAGATGCTGGTAATGGTGGAAATATCTTTTCAGCTCCCCAGATAACCCCTTTTAATATCAAGTGGTAAATGGGGCGCCCATAACATCCGGAGGATATATTTACCACACATGGGGGAAGGAGGAGGCTACTTTTACCATCAGAGATAGGAGGAGTAGACACTCACAACACCTAGAGGGGTCTGGAGGAGGTGCCCTTAAAGGGGTTATCTAAGTAACTAAAAAGGCATTTCCTTCCTCGCCGGCTTCTCACTTCTGGTTTGGTCTCCTCTCACACCATCATCTTCTTACCTAGCAAAACGGAGGCGGCCTGAGACAGTGGGGCAGGTACTTTGTTGCGATTGTTGCATGTGGGTGAAACCAGTGGCGGTCAATATACAAACAATGTTGCCGATGTCATCACAACATTGCACGTACATTGACCACTGCTGGCGGTGAGTTTCACCCACATTTGGCGATCACACCATAGTACCTGATCTACTGTCTCAGACCTTTGCCAGGTCAGAAAATGTTGGAATGAGGTCAGTCCGAACTGGAAGTGAGATGCTGGTAATGGTGGAAATATCTTTTCAGCTCCCCAGATAACCCCTTTTAACATCTAGAGGCAAATTAGGGGCCCGTAACATCAGGTGGGTTTATTTGCCTCACATGGGGGAAGGAGGAGCCCCCTTTACCATCAAAAATAGGAGGACTAGACTCTAAGAACACCTAGAGGGGTCTGGAGGAGGCGCCCTTAGATAAGTTAGCTAGGGAGCTAGAAGGCATTATCTTTCCTTTTGTCTCTCCTCCGGTTTGGTGTCTTCTCATTCTACACTATCTGACTTGGCATAAAGGCGGCGGGCTGAGACAGTGGGGCAGGTACTGGGTTGCGATTGTCACATGTGGGTGAAACCAGTGGTAGCCAATGTACACATGATATTCCATCATTATGCATATATTGGCCACTACCGGTGGGACTGGTTTCACCCACATGTGGTTATCACACCATAGTACCTGATCTCCCACCTCAGCCGCCACCTATACCAGGTCAGAAGTTGTTGGGATGAGATGTCACCAAACTGGAAGTGAGATGCCGGTGAGAGAGGAAAGGAAATGCCTGTTCAGCTCCCCAGATAACTACTGTAACACCTAGAGGCAAATGAGGCGCCATTAACATCATTGGGGTTCATTTGCCTCAAATGGGGAAAAGGAGGAGGCCCCCTATAACATCAGAAAAAGGGGGAGAAGACTCCTTTAAACATCTGTAGGAGTCTGGAGGAGGTGTCTGTAGCATCCGTAGGCAAATTAACATCCATCAGAACTTGACTGGGCATCCTCCAATGTCCGGCTGGCATCAGAAACCACCACCTCCTGATGACCCTCTACACCCCAGGAGCAGCCGGTGAGTATTTCCCATCTGGCACCTGGAGAGTTCAGGAATAATAGCTGCTTGTTGTAGCCCTGGGGCCATTGACACCAGTGATCTTACCACAGCGCTATTATCCCTGAACTCTCCGCTACAAGCCTGGTAAGTATGTCACCTCACAGACACATGACGACTACACACACACACACATATATATATATATACACATAAACATGCACTACACATAGATAGCGGCTGTGATCCTGGGACTTGCTCTGATCGCCACATTTGGGGTCGGGAAGGAATTTTTCCCCTTGAGGACAATTGACTCTTCCCTCTTAGGGGTTTTTGCCTTCCTCAGGATCATCTCAGCCTCACAGCCCCCACAGTCATACATGTCAAATTACTCTCCCTATAACTTGAAATAAAATATCTTTTTTTGCCCCGTTACATCTTTGTGTCTGTGTCTTTACTTCCAGGTAGTGTCCGGATCATTCCGCACATGGTGATACCAAGTCTGGCTGTTTTTAGTTACATTTTTATTTGAAAAATGGGAAAAAGGGGGTTAAATTTTCATCAAGTGGGCAGTTTTCTTATATTTTTTATTTAACATTTTTTAAAGGTTTCCTATTATTTGGACAAACTTCTGATATGTCATAGTGACACGCTAGAAGATTGTGTGGGTGGGGAAAAGGTGCTGAGACCCTTACTGATTGCTGGAATGAAGGGGCAGAAGTGCAGTAGGTTAATCCCCCCTCATAAGTAGATGCCCCCGGTAGTTAGGCAATTTCCCCATTAGGTGTAGGTGTGTGTGTGTGTGGGGGGGGGGGGTGTTACCTCCTATTGCAGTACACAACGCATGTCACGGCACTCTTGCTTTACTTTATGACAGTCTTCGATACCTGCTTAAACATGTGAACTACACTATGGTCATAAGAAGGAAAATAACAGTGGACCATGGAAACACCAAGTCACATGATCAGGCACAGGTGACAAGTATCCATTACCGCTACACAAAGAACAATACAGCCAATAATACCGCCATACAGTGGTCAGAATCATTTGTACACAAGTTATCACACTGCCGACTATATGAGAGAGTAAAGCACTGATCAGAGGATCTGGAGGATCGGTCAGCTCTCCTGACATGTCTGGTTTAGGAAAAACTCATATTCCCGAAAGCAATTGTGGAGCGTCTCTTCTGAGCGCTCTGCATTGTGTCACTCCTTTTATTCCTGCTGGAAATGTATGAATAAATGGTCGACTATTTGCTACCAAAATACATACATTTATTTTAATAAAGTTATCTTACAAAGTAATGTAACTTTATTAAAGCAATGTATTAGTAAATTAAGGGGGGTATTTTTGCGTCTCCAGAACAACCTTTATTTGTTTGGCAAAACCAGACTAAAAACCTTAAAGAGGTTATCCAGGATTAGTAAAACATGACCGTATTCCTATAGAAACAGCACCACTCCTGTCCTCAGTTTGTTTATGGAATTGCAGCTTAGATCCACTGAAGTCAATGGAACTGAGTTGTAATACCACACACAACCTGAGGACACGTATGTCGCTATTTGTGGAAGAATGTTTTTCTAATCCTAGATAATTCCTTTAAAGCGAATCTGTCATCCATTGAACACCTACAGAACTAATGACAGTGTTATACACTTTGTACTGCAATGTTAAAGGGAAACTATTACTACTGGTGATATCTCTCACCAGGGGCGTAGCTAAAGGCTGATGGGTCCTGGTGCAAAATGTTAGCTTGGGGACCCCCATCTCACCCGATCAGGCAAAGTCATATCTAACGTTATATCCAATTACTCTAATGTGCCACCATGTTCTAATGCACTGTCACTGCCTCCACCTCATGTACTGCACTACTTCCCCCTATAATTAATGGACTGTACTGTTTCATTGTCTTATCATTGTATTCCGATCTTTGACTCTCCAGCTGAAAAACTACAACTCTCATCATAAACTGCCAGTTGGAAACAATGGGGGTTTTAGTGCTGCAACCTGAAGAGCCACATGCTGCAAAACTACAACTCCCATAATAAACTGTCAGCAGGGCACGATGAAGTTTGAACTTCTGCAACCTGGAGAAGTCACCTGATATCACCTGCAGTCCTATGTAACACCACAGATAACAGTGATATCTCTGAGTACAGATAATGTAGTAGCTGTCACCTCGGGGCACCCGTACTAAATGATGTTCTACAAAATAAGAAAAGTGTCAAATAGGGACTCACAGGTGACGTCTTCTTTGATCTGAGGCGTCACTTTCCCTTTTCCTCTCCATCCGGCCCAGACCTCCATGATGATTCCTTCCAGATACGTTTCATCTTTTCAGAACCTGCGAGACAAGCAATTTAGGCTCCGCACATTTATAGCAACTTCCTTCCCTTTCTCCCTCCTGTAGGCTCCCAAAGTAACTGCGCTGTTTGGGATGCCCCCTGTATGTAGGATCCCCTGCTGTGCCCCCTGTATGTAGGATTCCCTGCTGTGCCCCCATGAGCTAATAATGCCCCCAGAGGTGCCCCCATGAGCTAATAATGCCCCCAGAGATGCCCCCATGAGCTAATAATGCCCCCAGAGGTGCCCCCCATGAACTAATAATGTGCCCCTATATACTAATAATGCCCCTAGAGGTGCCCCTATATACTAATAATGCCCCCAGAGGTGCCTCCATGAACTAATAATGCCCCCAGAGGTGCCTTATGAGCTAATAATGCCCCCAGAGGTCCCTTTATATACTAACATTGCCCCGAGAGGTGCCCCCATATACTAATAATGCCCCAAGAGGTGCCCCTATATACTAATAATGCCCCCAGAGGTGCCTCCATGAACTAATAATGCCCCCAGAGGTGCCCTTATGAGCTAATAATGCCCCCAGAGGTCCCTTCATATACTAACATTGCCCCCAGAGGTGCCCCCATATACTAATAATGCCCCCAGAGGTGCCCCTATATACTAATAATGCCCCCATAGGTGCCCTCATATACTAATAATGCCCCCAGAGGTGCCCCCAGGAACTAATAATTCCCCCAGAGGTGCCCCCTATGAACTAATAATGCCCCTAGAGGTGCCCCCTATGAACTAATAATGCCCCCAGAGGTGCCCCCTATGAACTAATAATGCCCCAGAGGTGCCCCCAAATACTAATAATGCCCCCAGAGGTGCCCCCATGAACTAATAATGCCCCTAGAGGTGCCCCCATGAACTAATAATGCCCCCAGAGGTGCCCCCTATGAACTAATAATGCCCCCAGAGGTGCCCCCATATACTTATAATGCCCCCAGAGGTGCCCCCATATACTAATAATGCCTCCAGAGGTGCCTCCATGAACTAATAATGCCCCCAGAGGTGCCCCCATGAACTTATGCCCCCAGAGATGCCCCAAATACTAATAATGCCCCCAGAGGTGCCTTCATGAACTAATAATGCCCACAGAGGTGCCCCCATATACTAATAATGCCCCCAGAGGTGCCACCATGAACTAATAATGCACCAAGAGGTGCCCCCCTATGAACTAATAATGCCCCCAGAGGTGCCCCCATATACTGATAATGCCCCCAGAGGTGCTCCCTATGAACTAATAATGCCCCCAGAGGTGCCCCCTATGAACTAATAATGCCCCCAGAGGTCCCCCATATACTAATAATGCCTCCAGAGGTGCCTCCATGAACTAATAATGCCCCCAGAGGTGCCCCCATGAACTTATGCCCCCAGAGATGCCCCATATACTAATAATGCCCCCAGAGGTGCCCTCATGAACTAATAATGCCCACAGAGGTGTCCCCATATACTAATAATGCCCCCAGAGGTGCCCCCATGAACTAATAATGCCCCAAGAGGTGCCCCCTATGAACTAATAATGCCCCAAGAGGTGCCCCCCTATGAACTAATAATGCCCCCAGAGGTGCCCCCATATACTGATAATGCCCCCAGAGGTGCCCCCTATGAACTAATAATGCCCCCAGAGGTGCCCCCATATACTAATAATGCCCCCAGAGATGCCCCCATGAACTAATAATGCCCCCAGAGGTGCCCCCATATACTAATAATGCCCCCAGAGGTGCCCCCATGAGTTAATATTGCCCCAGAGGTGCCCCCATATACTAATAATGCCCCCAGAGGTGCCCCCCATGAACTAATAATGCCCCCAGAGGTGCCCCCATGAACTAATAATGCCCCCAGAGGTGCCCCCTATAAACTAATAATGCCCCCAGAGGTGCCCCCATGAGTTAATAATGCCCCCAGAGGTGCCCCCATGAGTTAATAATGCCCCCAGAGGTGCCCCCATATACTAATAATGCCCCCAGAGGTGCCCCCATATACTAATAATGCCCCAAGAGGTGCCCCCTATGAACTAATAATGCCCCCAAAGGTGCCCCCATGAACTAATAATGCCCCCAGAGGTGCCCCCTATGAACTAATAATGCCCCCAGAGGTGTCCCCATATACTAATAATGCCCCCAGAGATGCCCCCATGAACTAAAAATGCCCCCAGAGGTGCCCCCTATGAACTAATAATGCCCCCAGAGGTGCCCCCATATACTAATAATGCACCCAGAGAAGCCCCCATGAACTAATAATGCCCACAGAGGTGCCTCCATATACTAATAATGCCCCCAGAGAAGCCCCCATGAACTAATAATGCCCCCAGAGGTGCCCCCATATACTAATAATGCCCACAGAGGTGCCACCATGAGTTAATATTGCCCCAGAGGTGCCAACATATACTAATAATGCCCCCAGAGGTGCCCCCATGAACTAATAATGCCCCCAGAGGTGCCCCCTATAAACTAATAATGCCCCCAGAGGTGCCCCCATATACTAATAATGCCCCCAGAGGTGCCCCCATGAACTAATAATGCCCCCAGAGGTGCCCCCTATGAACTAATAATGCCCCCAGAGGTGTCCCCATATACTAATAATGCCCCCAGAGATGCCCCCATGAACTAATAATGCCCCCAGAGGTGCCCCCTATGAACTAATAATGCCCCCAGAGGTGTCCCCATATACTAATAATGCCCCCAGAGATGCCCCCATGAACTAAAAATGCCCCCAGAGGTGCCCCCATATACTAATAATGCACCCAGAGAAGCCCCCATGAACTAATAATGCCCCCAGAGGTGCCTCCATATACTAATAATGCCCCCAGAGGTGCCCCCATGAGTTAATAATGCCCCTAGAGGTGCCCCCATATACTAATAAGGCCCCCAGAGGTGCCCCCCATGAACTAATAATGCCCCCAGAGAAGCCCCCATGAACTAATAATGCCCCCAGAGGTGCCCCCATATACTAATAATGCCCCCAGAGGTGCCCCTAAAAAAACAAACATCATACTCACTTGTGTGGCTGCAGGCAGCAGCTCTTCCTCCTCTTCTGGCTCCATCTTGCGAGCCACAGGCACGGGACTTCCGGCAGGCGTGATGACGTCACATCATCACGCCTGCCGGAGAGGTCACGTCCCGGCGTCCCATAGGCTGCTGGTATGAAGTGCCGGCAGCCTATGGGAGGGAATACAGGAGTAGGACGCTGACAGGTCCTGCTCATGTATTCTGATCGCTTTAATGTTCCGCCCGCTCACTGTGCGGGCGGAACATCAAAGCGATCTGTGCATCCCGAGAAGCTGCGCGGCCGCAGCTTGTCGGAATGCTCAGAGACAAGTGGCAAGGGGGGCCGCGCGGGCCCCCCCTAGCGTAGGGGCCCTGTCGCCATGGCGATCGCTGCGACCCCTATAGCTACGCCACTGTCTCTCACACAGGGCGCTGAGGATGAAGTTACGTTTCTTCCATTCATCCTCAGCACAATTTCTGTGATATTAGGAGTTAAATCCCTATGTTATAAGTTGTTTTTGTGCACTGGGGGTGGGGCTACAGCTCCAACATGTACTGATCTGCCCCCTGGCCGCTCCCCCCCCCCTCCCCCTAATGAATATCAGCAGAGCGGGCTGGACAGTGCACCAAAACAACTTGTTAGCATACGGATTAATCTCCTCATATCCCGGAAACGGTGCTGAGGATGAAAGCAAGAATCCTTCTCATCCTCAGCGCTCCGTGCACTATAGGAACATATAGTTCCTCATAAGGTTTAATAAATCTCCCCCAATATCTTTATTTACCATCTTCGTATCTTTCTTTTTTTCTAAAAATTTTTTGCAGCACTACAGTCAAGGAGGGATTAAGTGCAGCAGAAATCTTGTGGGATTATTTGTCAAAGGGAAAATCTGTGCCATTTCCACACCAATAACCACAGTGGAAATCTAATGTGGGTCTATGTATGAGGTGATACCTGCGGCTCAGCCATCTCTGTCCCCACCTGATCCTCAGGGGCGTCACGCCCGCTCCTCATCTGCCGGACGTTCTCCAGTTGTTGAGCTTTTTGTCAGTCTCCTCTATCGCTTCATATTCTACCTGTATCCTTCTCCTGCTGCTCCAGGGGATGAGGCCTTCACAGCCTGGCCTGACAACCAGTCAACAAAGAGGGGAATTTAGTAGAAGAATGACCAAGAAGTTCCCCTATTTAGTGTCACGTGTGCATCCAGCTACCCTCTTCTCAGCACGATCTATCATCCATTTTTATAGCCACGTTCGGACAATCCGTCCAACACTTGGCGTTTTTCTTGTAGCCACATCCCCTCACCAGAGCAATTACGTTTTGCTCTTGTGAGTTCCCCTAGTGGTTCAGCTTTAATTGTGTGCGGTGGATGGCATGATTGGGCGAACAATAGTATTGCCAGCTATGGGCTTGTGATACGTGTTGGTACTCACTGTCTGTTCGTGTATATTGCCAACTAAAGTTAAGTCTATAAAGGAAATGCTTTAGGTATTCCACTCCAATGTGAACCTCAAGTGTAAGGGGTTGGCATTAAGAGAATTACCAAAGGCAGGTATGGCGATGTAGGGGCCAGTTTTTCTTGTATAGGCAATGAACATGAACACTGGCTTTTCTCCTAGAAGAAGAAAAAACTAACTTAGAGGTAGCTAGTAAAAAATTAGCGGAACAAAAGGAGATTGTGCTAAAATTTAGTAGTGACCCGGAATTTGCTAACAAGGAGGACCAACTGAAATCATCAGTTGAACACTACCAATACCATCTGAAGGAAAGGAAGCACGCTCAATTCTCCAGGGATCTCCAGGATTTCAGAGAGAACAGAGCCTATACAGTTTTGGAAAAAAAAAAGAAGAGTAGGGAGCAGGAAACGGACCTGTCATCATCAGATACAGAGGCCTCTGACACTGACACCCAACCAAGGGAGGGAAACAGGAGAACAGGGAGGACTAGAGACGACCCTAATAGGTCACGTAGTAGACCGCCCGCATCTGGACAATATAACAACACCACATGTGGCGACAGCTCTTCTACATCGTATGCACCTTCCTCAGCCCAACTTTTTTTAGGGAAGAAACGGGGGAGGGGAAAGTATGGACCTCCATCCCGTCAACAACCTCCACGAGGCACAAAACACATGGGACGGTAGAACAGACCCAGGTCTTAAACTTGTCCACCGTCCCCGTAACCGATGAACACATAAAAGTACTCTCATATGGCCTTTCTTTTGTACCCACCACTGACTATGACCCATTCATCTGGACGAAGGACATCAATCTGTTTACAAGAAAACTGAAATGGCACAAAACATACAGACAGAAGGACAGAAGGGACTGCCAGGAGCTTGGCATCTGTATAGAAGACCTACCTGCAGTTAGGGAGCTTACGGGACTACTTGAGACTAACAAGAGATCTAGGGGAAGCGGCCCCTTCACAAACTGTAAGCCTAAAAGCACCAAGATAGAAAATATGCAAGCGCAGTGGCCTTTTAAACACGAGGAGGAAAAAACGAAAGCACAAAAATGAAAACTGGCTCCGATATCTGTTATTGCCCAACAAAAGTTATAAAAATTACTAATAGACATTTTTTATGGGAAATGCACCTATAGTACTTGGCGTTGTTGTTAGTTCTCTGTAAACTTGGTGACATCACATCACATAGACTGCCGGCTCCTGATAGTCCAGTCTGTCTCGCCGCTGCTGAAGTCCGTCTGCTAAAAAGGGATCA
This sequence comes from Dendropsophus ebraccatus, assembly GCF_027789765.1. Taxonomy (NCBI): domain Eukaryota; kingdom Metazoa; phylum Chordata; class Amphibia; order Anura; family Hylidae; genus Dendropsophus; species Dendropsophus ebraccatus. The sequence goes on from NC_091466.1 coordinate 32,151,064, forward strand.
CCGCCTCCATCCTCCCCCAGACCCCTGCACCTCCCTCCATGCCGGCAGCTCTTGGCACCTCTAGTCCGGTAGCTGGGGGCTCCCTGCTACCTCTGCCAGCTGGAGAAGGGTGAAGTTAGGTGCCCTAGGCCAGCAGAGGCGATTCCCACAGCAGGGACAGCAGGCAGAAGTTAGTAGGGAGCAGTGAGAGCCGTCCGCTTCCCATTATGTGTGATACTGTCTACTGAGCTGGTGTATCTAAGCCCATCAGGTCTGATACTGTCTACAGAACAGGTGTATCTAACCCTATAATGTGTGATACTCTCTACAGAGTAGGTGTTTCCAGGGCCATATGAACAGCTGCTGCTGCCCTGGGCACTAAACTAAGACGCCCCACCACAGAATTGGTAGATAGGTAGGTAATAGCTCCAGGCATCACATATAACACCGCCATACCAGACCTGACCAATACCACCATACTGTGACTGGATAGCACCGCCATACCAGTCTCCCTCACTCTACTCCGTAATCACGCCTGTGCTCACTCCCCCTCCACAACCAAAAAAAAAAAGAAAGACAACTGATTTAGTGGCAAGTTGGAAAGGGAGGTGGGAGACTGCAAGGTGCTGCCCTAGGCACCGGACCATGGGTGCTTAGTGGTAAATACGGCCCTGGGTGTACCTAAGCCTATCAAGTGTGATACTGTCTACTGAACTGGTTGATTTAAGCCTATCATGTGTGATACTGTCTACTGAGATGGTGTATCTAAGACTATCAGGGTTGATACTGTCTATAGAGCAGATGTATCTAAGCCTATCATGTATGGTACTGTGTACTGAACTGGTTTATCTAAGCCTATCGTGTGATACTGTCTACTGAACTGGTGTATCTAACACGATCATGTGTAATTCCTTCTGCTGAGCCTCTGTATCTAATACTGGCCTTACACAAGAGATATAATCCTGCCCTGACCTGTCAATCTTATACGTATGAGGGAAGCCAGGCGGCCTCTGGTGTGATACACTCAGATGAGTTGTTGTATCTAACTCTCCTATGTAACACACAGCACTACACTATTGTATATTAGTGTGTGGTGTTGGGTGTGGGCACAGTTATTTGGTGTGAGATGATACCAGCAGCCCAGGGGGGTTAGTATATGTGATGTTGGGTATTGTGCACAGATGAGGTTAGGAGGGTTATTAGTGTGGTTGTGGTTTGCACATGTGGCTGTTATTACACTGATGTGTATGGGGAGAATGAGGCTGGAGCAGCTAATACCTGGGTGGACTTGAATATGCTGTCTATAAACCCTACAGCTATACGGTGTTTATATTATTATTATTATTATTGTTGTTGTTATTATTATTATTGTTGTAATAATTTGTTTGTAAATAAAAGATTTACAGAAATACACCCACAGCCCCCCATCATTGTGTATTTATGAAGAGGGGGTCAGTAATAAGAACAGTCTCAGTAAAATGGGATAAATTGGCAGAAAAAAAAAAATCTTTATATATCTTAATATAAAATTTCTAACAAAAATTCCTGATTTTAATATTTTTAATAACTTCACAAAATACATGAGAACAGCGGGTAACCAAATTCTATTGACCTATTTCTGCTCTGGTTATTTATATAGTAAGATACACAGATTTTGTAACATGATACCGAGACAGAACTTTATTTTTTGTAGAACAAATTATTTTTTTTTTCCTTTTCCAATAGAATATATATATATATATATATATATATATATATATATGGTATCTATACACATTATCCACATATATGTTGGTTTTCTTCCCTCACTCACAAGACTATGGAACTCTGTTGATCTCTGACATCACAAAGGTAAGCTGATGACATGATGACATCACAAAGGAAAGGCTATGACATCACACAGACATTGTACACTTAGCTGCACAGGTAACATTCCGTCAGTTGCTAACTGCCACTCAGCAGAGATACATGGGAGGGATCGCTCTCGCTTACTGCTATTCAGCACTTGGATTGGATCATCGATATAGATTTGACTTACAACTTAAAATGAAGGCAAAAAACAAGAGGAATCATCTAGAAGGAGACACAGAAGAGAAGGAGAAGAATAATGGAGAGGAGGAGAGGAGAGACAAGGACAGAGGAGATGAGGATGATGGCCAGGAGCAGCCAACTACAACCAAGAAGCCAAGAAAGAACCGCGTCTTAGCCTGCCTGCAAAGTGCCTGGGCCCGGATGACATGTAAGAAGAGGAAATCTTCCAGCCACCTCTCCGGTCACAGCATCAGTCCTCCCTCTGATGGACGCCACAGGTAGGACCAACAACTGGAATTGTACATGCATCCTTAGGACTCCATAGAACACACACAGTGGGGCTGATTCATGGGAATAGCGCCCCCACACAGTAGTTACCCCCTCCAGTAGTGGCCTTAAGCTGCATGGTGTCCTGTGAACAACTCACCTTTGTTGTCCCCACCCCATTAGGTAATTTTAGTATTTGGGGCCTTGTTGACCAGTTTTACTCGGCTTCCTAGGGACGCGTGAGGCAGGCAGCCATCTTTTATATCCCAGGAATATAAACTGAAGCTGCAGTCCATGGGAGTTTTTCATCTTTAATTGTGGGATGTGTGGATTTTTTCGTGCCCCACGTTCACCAAACATGGTGTAAAGTGGAACTGTCTCAGTTGCCCCTAGCAACCAATCAGATTCCACTTTCCATTCCCAACAGACTCAGCTTGTACAATATACTGCAATACTATAATAATATAAGTATATTAAAAGTAATGTTTTGCAGTGTACATTCATTGTGGTTTTCTCGGTCACAAAAGGTCATTAAAGCGGCAGTACATGGCATATGGCCAGAAACTAGGGACTGAATTTCACACCCATTTGCAATGTTTTCCACTTTCCCTCTCTGTAACATCACTAACCCCATCACCCACTTGTAGATGTAGGAACCTCTGAACCACCTGTGTAGTGTTTGGACCCTCTGTGAGCCTTCTGTAGTATTAGGATTCCCTGTGCGCCATCTACAGTTTAGGACACCCTATGTTCCCCCCCTGTACTATGAGGAGCCATTGTGTCTCCTCTGTAACATAAGAACTTTCTGTAACCCTATACCACTAATATATATCTCTGGGAGGTATAATAACCCCTCTGTACCCCCTTCATAGCACTGGGACCTGTTTTGCCCCCTCTGTGGTATTAGGATGTATCTGTATTATAACAATGCCTCTGTGCCCCCTCTTTAGTACTAGGGCCCCTCTTTGATAATTGGACCCACTATACCTTCTGTGTAGTAGTAAAGCTGTCTCTGCCCCCTCTGTAATAAGAGGATGCTTCGGAGCCCCCTCTGTACTATACAATCTCCTCTGTGCCCCCTTTGTAGTATTATGACATGCTGTGTCCCCTTAGTGGAAATAGGACCCCTCTTTTCCCCCTCTGTAGTATTATTACCTCCTATATGCCCTATATGACCTCTTTCTATTAATTCACACATCTATCCTTTTCCTTTGTAACAGAAAACAGAACATCAAATGAGAAGGAAGGAGAGGTGCCAGCATGCAGGAAGGATAGCCGAATACAGGAAGCCATACTGCAGGAGCACCAACTACTGTGTGACCAGTACCACAACCTGGATGACCTAAGGGCCCTATACTACGCTGCACAAGAAGCCACGTTAGAGGACTACCAACGATGGTGTGACCAAACCTACAACATGGATGACGTATGTGCCTTGCACTATGTGGGCCAAATAGCCATGGAAGAAGAATATCAGAAATTGTGTGATCGGATTCATAGCTTGGAGGTCCTGTATGCCCAGCACTATATGGCACGATATAGAGAGAAGCAACAACAGGAGACCGAAGAGGAAGGACCAAAGAAGGACGACGACGGACCGAAGAAGGACAACGACGGACCAAAAAAGGGCGACGACGGACCGAAGAAGGACAACAAAGCCAATAAAAGTGCCAAGATCCTGTTCTTAGCCCAACTGCAAAAATGTTGGGAATGGATCTCTAAGTCAAAATGGAGAGGAACATGTAAACTCAATGAAGAACGTTCCTGTAAAATGCCAGGACCTAGTAACATCAGGAATCCGACATCCAAAGAAGACCCTGACAACTCTACAGAGACCTCACCTGTTACAGTCCCCCTAACATTGGACTGCTTCACCTTCTACCATTCACTGGGAGAAGGAACCTTCGGTAAAGTCCTCTTGGCAAAAGACATCATCCGCAGTGAATGTGTTGCCATTAAAGTGACAGAGAAGAGGCACGTCAGCTTCGGAGAACGCCATGTCCTCCAACTATCTCATGGAAGCCCATACTTGATGCATGGCTTGGCCGCCTTTCACACACCGAACTTTGCCTGTTATGTGATGGAACTGGCCACCGGAGGGGACCTGTTTGAATTTGTCAAAAAGCACTCGCCTCTTGATACCGACACAGTAAAGTTCATCACAGCCGAAGTGGTATGTGGCACAGAGTTCCTGCACAGAAGAAATATTATCCATCGGGACCTGAAGCCAGAAAATATACTTCTCACCAGAGAAGGCCACATAAAAATAACAGATTTCGGCTTTGCTGTGAGAAATGTCTATAACCTGACCAGAACTGTGTGCGGAGGTACACCAGGATATGCAGCCCCAGAGATGATAAAACGCCAGCTACATGGGAGAGGAGTCGACTATTTCGCCATTGGCGTCATCCTCTACAATCTCTTGAACTTCAAGCGTCCATTTTATGGAAGAAGCCAGCACCAAACAGAAATCTCTGTCCTCTGTCATACTCCAGACTACCCAAAGTCCCTTACTGATGACGCAGTTAACATCTTAAATAGCCTGCTGTGTAAAGACCAGTTTGAGCGGCTGGGAGTCAAAGAGGACATCAGGAGCCATCCATTCTTCTCGGATATCAATTGGGAGGACGTGGAAGCCGGGAGAATGTTTCCACCAGCAATCATGATGACATCGTCTGTTGACCTCAATGCTGAAGAACCTATGAAATTTGCTGAACCACCAGACGTCATCAAACCTGAAGATCAGCAGATCTTTAATAAGTTCAGCTTTGTGTGCCCGGAGTGGTCAAATCAATATCATCCTGTCATTACTGACAAAGAAGGTGCTGATAATGATGACGACGACGATATCTACATGTAGATCATCACCTCTACTGATCTCTGCTCCAATCTAAATTTTAACTTAACTTAATCTTAACTTAACTTAAGCATCAGAATTTAATCTTAACCAGACAAGACTTAAACCAACTAAATCAACTTAGACTTAACTAAAACCACCAGATTCTGGTGAAGCACAAGCTCCGTAAGACTTCGTAGAGCTTTGTGGGAGGGTGGGAGGGCTCCCTCTTTGTGCCTTCACCTTGACGTGGTGAGGGAGCTTGCGTGCCTTAGTGATCCATTGAGCTAAGCTGGCTGGAGTTAAAGCTCCTGGTGGGGTCTCCCGTGCCAGAAAGGTCAAAGGGGAGAGGCCAGACTAAGTAAGGCACCCAGTAGAAAGGGCTGGAAATCTACTTCTTTTCTCTCTCATAAAAACGCAATAGATAGATATCAGAATATCCAGACAAGTGCAGCGCTTGAAGGTGAGCGACTCATGTCAGAAGGCGACTAAAGTGTTATCCAGACTTAGAAAAACATGGCCGCTTTCTTCCAGAAACAGCACCTCTCCTGCCCTCAGTTTGGCTCAGGTTTAGCAACTCGGTTCTATTGAAGTGAATGGAGCTGTATTGTAGTACCACACACAACCTGAGGACAGGACTGGTGCTGTTTTTGCAAGAAAGTAGCTGTGTTTATTCTTATCCTGGATAACCCCTAAGTTAGAATAGGTATGGAACCTAGTGTACGGGACTCATCCAGACCTAGGAGCAGGGCTGGACTGGGACTAAATAGCAGTGACATCCCAGCAGCCCTTATTCAATATAATCCCTGCCATATGACAGAAAATACACAATGTCACACAACATCTAGGATGGAGCCATCTATCACTACTCACATTCATTTGTAAATTACACTATGAACAATACAAGAAAAATAAAATAGCTAGGATTTACCTAATGACATGATCATGTGTGTACTACTACTGTACAAGCACATATATGACCAATAATACCGCCATATAGTGGTCAGATACAACGTCTACATAGGATCTGTACAACACTACAATACAAACACACATATATCCAAAAATATTGCCATACAGTGGTCAGATACCAGCTATAGGATCTGTACACTACCACTATACAAGCACTCATATAACCAATAATACCGCCATACAGTGGTCAGATACCAGCTCTGTATAGGATCTGTACACTAACATTATAATAGCACTCATATAGTCAATAATAGTTAGTGTATGATATCAATGTGGTGATATATCTAAGCTCAACTAGTTTAAATTCTTCAGAGAAAATGTTTTCTTTCAAATCAACTAGTGTGACAAAGTTATATAGATTTGTAATTTACTTCTATTAAAATATTTCCAGGCTTCCAGTACTTATCAGCTCCTGAATGTCCTGCAGGAAGTGGTATATTCTTTCCAGTCTGTGCTGCCACCTCTGTTCATGTCAGGAACTGTCCAAAGCAGTAACAAATCCACATAGAAAACCTCTCCTGCTCTCTAGGCTGGAAAGAATACACCACTTCATGCAGGACATACAGCAGATGATAAGTACTGAAAGACTTGAGATTTTTTTTAAATAGAAGTAAATTACAAATCTCTGGCACTTTCTTGCACCAGTTGATTTGAAAGATTTTTTTCTTTTTCGCTGGAGTTCCCTTTTAAGCCCTTGCCTCCGCAGACTATTTTGGCCTTAAAATGTCACTGTCATTAAAAATTTTTTTGCAGAAATCAATAGTACAGGCGATTTTAAGGAACTTTGTAATTGGGTTTATTAGCCGAAAAATAAATTTTTATCATGAAAAAGCAGTTTGAAGCTCTCCTACGGAGAGAGGGAAATGAGACACTAAGACAGGACAACAACGAGTTAATTTACAACTACATGATCTATCTCCTCTGACAGTCAGCACCGACCTCTCTGACCTCTGAATACGCTGTCACCCAGCTCAGTGCCTGTAATCCTTTGTTCTCCCCTCTGGCTGCCGACTCATATCCCTCCTCCCCCTCCCCTCTCTATAGAACAGAAAGGTTGTCTCTGAGGCAACAAGTCACAATTTCCTGATACAGTAAAACCTTGGTTCCCGAACACCTCGGAGTTCAAACTATTCGGTCTTCGAATTAAATTTCCCCCTGAAGTTTTGCTCGGTATCCGAACAAAACCAGGGGGATAACTGTCAGCTGAACTGATGTTCAGCTGACAGTTAGGTGTTCGGGAACACTGAGAGGCAGGAGCGGGCGGCACTCCATGATCTACCTCTGAAGACTCTCCTTCACCCTTCAGAGGCGGAAGAAGGAAGCGCTCCGGGCCGGCGGGGGGATGTGGAGAGCAGGTCAGAGGGGACTGAGCAGTGCGAGGCAGGAGTGATCCCCGCAGTGAGAGGCAGGAGCGGGCCGGCTATTTAATCCCATCATAATGAGGGGAATCCCCGCTTCTTTACAGGGTGTCCCCGTCAGCTGAGAGGAGTTTACATAGCCGCCCGCTCCTGCCTCTCACTGTTGCGGGGGATATGGAGTGTTTCTACGCTCTGTGGGCCGGATGCTCTGCACCTGACCCACAGAGTGTAAGAACCAATTATTCCGTTTAACATTGTTCCCTATGGGAACTGACAGCTCGGTTCTGGAACAGCCTTCCAGAACCGATTATGTCCGAGAACCGAGGTACCACTGTGTTTTGCAGTGAATGGAAAAGAGGAGGGAGGGGGGGACCTGGGGAAAGTCTTTTTAAATGCAGATAATGGCATATTTGCCTAATAAACCCAATTACAAAGTTTCTTAAAATCGCCTGGACTATTGATTTCTGCAAGTGACTCTTTAATGCCCAGGACCTATTTTTCAAATCTGACCCGTCTCTCTTTATGTAGTGATAACTCTGCAATGATTTTAATTATCACGGTTATTCTGAGATAGTTTTTTGTGACATATTCCTCTTTATGTTTGTGGTATATTTTGGTTGATACACTCAGTAGTTTTTGGTAAAAAAATTTAACAATTTACATTTCTTTATATTCAAAACTCTATTTTCCTAAGAAAGATAGTCATATTACGTAAACTAATTATTACTCCAACATCTACAACATGTCTGCTTTATGGTGACGTCATTTGGTGAACGTCCTTTTACTTGTTAGGATGTTAGAGGGCGTCAAAATTTTGCAGTGATTTTTCAAATTTTCATGCTCTGATTTTATTAGGGACCAGTTCAGTTCTGAAGTGGATTTGTGGGGCCTGTATGTTAGTTACTTCCATAAATCCCTCCACTGTAAAAGCTGCACCCCTGAAAGTATTCACAGTAACATATCATAAGTTTACTAACCCTTCAGGTGTTTAGCAGAAATTTTAAAGGAGAAGTCCGGCCAAAATTATTTTTTGATATGTTATTACTTATGGAAATTTAGACAAATTTCTAATGTACATTAATTAAAGGAAATGCACATATAGGGCTATTTCCCTTAATTTAGTAGATCATGGAGTGTTAGAATTCTCTCAGAAACAGTGACGTCATGACGAAGGATGTAATTCCTATACAGTGTCCAGCGGGGGGGGGGGGGGGGGGGGCTCTATATGTAGAAGTCTATAGATGTCTATGTAAACTAATGTAATGTAACGTACAGTATGCTTTATTGAATGAATACATCTATGGACTACTATGGGGAACAAGTGTCCTCGCTCCCCAAAGTATTCCATATATGTATTCAATCAGTACATTTGGATATCCATCACAGTAAGCCCACCGAACCGCCGCCCCCAGCCGCCGCCCGGTCGCCGACGCTGCACTTGAATATATAGACTGAACTACTACTCCCATCACCAGCTCATAGTATGAGCAGGTGATGGGAGTAGTAGCTGGGTCATGCCTGCTGCCGCTGATGCCGCCGGGAGCAAGGGGGAGCCGCTCATCACACAGGGGCCATCATGCCCCCTTCGCTCCCCCGTCCTCCTTCTTACACGATCCGAGGAAACTTCTCCTTATCCCGGCTGACTTCCCACCTGGCCGCAACTCTCCCCAGTGTCCGCACTGACCGTCCTCTCCCACACGTGCCGGTCGGGGACACCGGGTGCCGGTATGTGTGGGGGGAGAGCGTCAGCCAGGCAGGGTGAGATTAACAAAAAATTGTCATTTTGATTAGTTTTTTATCAATTTTTTTTTCGGCGTTAATCGGGCGGGATAATTAATGTAACAGGTTAATAGACGGGGTCATTACGGGCACGGCAATACCAAATATATGTATCTCATTTATAGGGGATCATTTATAAAGGGGGATGGGGAACGTGTATAACTATTTATTTTTAATTATTTATTTAATTTATGTATTTATATATGTATTTATTTATTTGTGTATGTATGTATTTGTGTGTGTGTACTTTCACTTTTTCAGGTACCTCTATAATACATTACAGCACATGATCAGTGCTGTAATGTATTATAGAGAATGAATGAGCTGTCAGAAGCTGACAGCTCATTCATTTGATCAGGTCCCTGCCTCAGTGCAGGGGCCTGATCACTGTCATCCATAGCAGCCCAGATGCAGGAAGCAGCGTCTGGCTTGCTATGGTAAAGGGGGGGGGGGGCGGAGGGAGCGGATCTCTTTCCGGCTGCTCCATAGACACAGCGGTTGGCACGGTGTACAAATCATAGAACTGCGGTGCAAAGTATAATAGAGTATATACATCAGCTGGAACTCAAAAGTGTGCAATAGGGTTGATATTCCTGGAGGTGTCAGTAATATGGAAAACGATTTAGCTTTGCTAGGTAAGTGGTCCAAACATTGGAAATTGAAGTTCAACTTTTCCAAATGTAAAATAATGCACTTTGGGAGGAGGAATCCTCTATCCGAGTATCACATCGGCAGTACTGTGTAGGAAAAGACTTCAGAAGAGAAGGATTCAGGGGTAGTGATTTCTGACAGCCTTAAAATGAGTCACCAGTGCAACCAGGTGGTGGGGAAAGCAAATCACATGCTGGGGTGTATAGCTAGAGGTATAACCAGTAGAAGGAGGGAGACTGTGATCCCGCTGTATAGAGCTCTGGTGAGGCCACATCTGGAATACTGTGCCCAGTTCTGGAGGCCTCACCTAAAAAAGGACATTGATAAAATAGAACGGGTCCAAAGAGGGGCTACAAAAATGGTGGAGGGTCTGAGGCATAAACCATATCAGGAAAGACTTAAGGATTTGAATCTGTATAGTCTGGAGGAAAGAAGAGAAAGGGAGGACATGATTGAAACATTTAAGTATGTTAAATGACTAAATAAGGTTCAGGAGGGAAGTGTTTTTAGCAAGAACAAGAGGACACAGTGAGAGGTTATCTGGGGGAAAGATCAGAAGCAACGTGAGAAAATATTATTTTACTGAAAGAGTAGTAGATACCTGGAACAAACTTCCAGCAGAGGTGGTTGGTAAATCTACAATAACAGAATTTAAACACGCCTGGGATAAACATATATCTATCCTAAGATAATAAGAAAGAAAATACTAAAAGGGCAGACTAGATGGACCCAGTGGTCTTTTTCTGCCGACAATCTTCTATGTTTCTATACAGAAGACCCTTATATGACCTCTACTATGTATGTATCCGGGGCAGGTTACACATCCTGAACTGCTACCAGGGGCTATCCTCCCTTCTTTGATTGGACAAGTAATGACCACTAATAGGTCACATGAGTACGGACCGACCCCAAACCAGACATTGTGCATCACCAACATCCCCCCACTGGTGACAGGGACTCCCGCCCACACATAACTGTACCGCCTGCATGTAGTCACACAATCTCCTCCTAACCAAAATAATACCCAACCATCTACCCTAAATGGGTGTCTGACACCAGCAGAAAATATACAAGACCTAACCCCGGGGCGTAGCTAATGTCTCATGGGCCCTGGTGCAAGAAGTGAACTTGGGCCCCCACACCCCACACACACACACGGTGCCATGCGACTCCAAAACCGCAACCCGACCCCCTCCCCACACTCAGAAATGTGATAATTTAGTGATGGTGGCGTACGCAGGACTGCTTCTAGCTTTTTTGTTTCCTAAGGCAAAGACTGGAACTCCTTGTACCTCTAACTTACAGTCATAGGCTAGGTTCACACTATGTAACTGTGCGGCTGTATTTTTTATGCGGCTGTAAATGTGCGGATGAAACTACGGCCGTGGGAAAAAATAGACATGCGGCTCAAAACATACGGTCATTTACTTTGAAATCTGGTTCAACTAAAAATAACAAATAAAATCTTAAGAAAGTGATGCAAACACCTCTGGATGCATCTGGGAAAGCAGGGAACACAGTTTACATGAATTGCTATTACCGGGGTTTGCGATCCTCTGCAGTATGCCGATGCCGATGTCTCTCATGGTTAATATATTAAAATAATAAAACACATTTTCGTTGTAATAAAGTGCCTTTCGTTGTTCAATTAAATTTAAACTAATCCATCATTTTGCAATTAAATATACTGTTAAAATAAATAGATATATAAATAAATGTATATTTATATATATATTTATTTTTTGACAGTATATTTAATTGCACAATGATGGATTCGTTAGAATTAAATTATTGACCAACGAAACTGAATTTATTTCAACGAAAATGTGTTTTATTAATTAAATATGAATTAGTACAGGAAGCTCCATAAGCCGTTAATTCATATGCCGGCAATAGAGCTTTCTGTACTAATCATCACTTTACTTTAATGAAAACATCAAATGTTTCTTCTAATTATGTTATCACAATAGCATTATTAGAAGAAACATTTAGAATTATATGTGCGCTCAGCTGATTGGCTGATCGGCTGAGCGCACATATAATGAGCCGGTCCGCAGTACAGTGACTTCATTGTGCTGCGGACCAGCGAAGAGGACACATCGGGGTAAGTATAGAGCTCTCCCCACCCCCTCCACAGCACTGCACCCCTCCCAGCAAGGAAGGGGGGTCACTTAACCCCTTCCTTGCTGGGATGGGTGCAGTCTGACATCAGTCTGGCCCCCAAGGGGTTAAGGGGGATGCAATACATCCTCCCTTAACCCCTTGGGGGCCAGACTGTAAGCAGCGATCTGTAAAGATGCTGTATAATGTAAGGAGGACTACACCTCTCACAATGATGGGTGTTGTGCTCCTGTTTGTGTGTTTTTTGTGTGTTTCTCCCTTTTTGTTTTTCAGATATCGGTATCCTGTGGATTACGTCGGATTCCGTGGACTACGTCGATGACCAGCGTTTTTTTAATGTTTTTTTTTAATAAAATGGTCAATGAGGGGTGTGGGGGGGTTTTTATTTGAATAAAATTTTTTTTTAACTTGTGTCTTGTTTTTATTTCTTTACTTTATAGACTTAGTAGTGGAAGCCGTCTAATAGACGGAATCCATTACTAAGTTGGGGCCTAGTGTTAGCCGGTATAAAATGGCTAACACTAACCCCCTATTATTACCCCAGTACCCAATGCCACCAGGGGTACTGGGAAGAGCCGGGTGCCAGTGGTCCCGGAGCGTCAAAATTGGCGCTCCTGGACCGGGCGGCAGCAGGCTGGTAAGATTTAGGCTGGGGAGGGCCTAAACCAATGGCTCTTCCCACCCTGGTGTTACCAGGCTGCTGTCGTTTGGTTTTTAACCCGGCTGGTTATAAAAATAGGGGGGACCCTATGCGTTTTTTTTTAATTATTTATTTATTTAAAAAAAACACGCATAGGGTCCCCCCTATTTTTATAACCAGCCGGGTTAAAAACCAAACGACAGCAGCCTGGTAACACCAGGATGGGAGGAGCCATTGGTTTAGGCCCTCCCCAGCCTAAATCTTACCAGCCTGCTGCCGCCCGGTCCAGGAGCGCCAATTTTGACGCTCCGGGACCACTGGCACCCGGCTCTTCCCAGTACCCCTGGTGGCATTGGGTACTGGGGTAATAATAGGGGGTTAGTGTTAGCCATTTTATACCGGCTAACACTAGGCCCCAACTTAGTAATGGATTCCGTCTATTAGACGGCTTCCACTACTAAGTCTATAAAGTAAAGAAATAAAAAAAAGACACAAGTTAAAATTTTTTTTAATTCAAATAAAAACACCCCCACACCCCTCATTGACCATTTTATTAAAAAAAAAACATTAAAAAAACGCTGGTCATCGACGTAGTCCACGGAATCTGACGTAATCCACAGGATACTGATATCTGAAAAACAAGAAGGGAGAAACACACAAAAAACACACAAACAGGAGCACAACACCCATCATTGTGAGCGGTGTTGTGCTCCTTACAGTATGCAGCATCTTTACAGATCGCTGCTTACAGTCTGGCCCCCAAGGGGTTAAGGGAGGATGTATTGCATCCCCCTTAACCCCTTGGGGGCCAGACTGATGTCAGACTGCACCCATCCCAGCAAGGAAGGGGTTAACTGACCCCCCCTTCCTTGCTGGGAAGGGTGCAGTGCTGGGGAGGGGGTGGGGAGAGCTCTATACTCACCCCGATGTGTCCTCTTCGCTGGTCCGCAGCATAATGAAGTCACTGTACTGCGGACCGGCTCATTATATGTGCGCTCAGCCGATCAGCCAATCAGCTGAGCGCACATATAATTCTAAATGTTTCTTCTAATAATGCTATTGTGATAACATAATTAGAAGAAACATTTGATGTTTTCATTAAAGTAAAGTGATGATTAGTACAGAAAGCTCTATTGCCGGCATATGAATTAACGGCTTATGGAGCTTCCTGTACTAATTAATATTTAATTAATAAAACACATTTTCGTTGAAATAAATTCAGTTTCGTTGGTCAATAATTTAATTCTAACAAATCCATCATTGTGCAATTAAATATACTGTCAAAAAATAAATATATATATAAATATACATTTATTTATATATCTATTTATTTTAACAGTATATTTAATTGCAAAATGATGGATTCGTTAGAATTAAATTATTGACCAACGAAAGGGACTTTATTACAAAGAGAATGTGTTTTATTAATTTAATATATTAACTATTAGAGGCATCGGCATTCGGCATCATTGCCGGCTATTTTTGAAGTACTCCGTACGGACCGCCTGTCAATCCTCGGCCGCATGTCCAGCCGCAAACAATGGTCTTGTTCATTTTTACGGGTCCGTTTACGATCGGGCCGTAGATTCAGACATAGTGTGCACTGTGCAGCCGTATATCCTATACTTTCCAGCGTACGCATGAACCACCAAAAATACCGCTGCACAATTACAGCCGCAAATACAGCCGCACAGTTACATAGTCTGAACCTGGCCATAGAGTTTAACGATTTTAGTGCTCAAGTTATATGTAAAAAACAAACAAACAAAAAAATCAGCAGTGCATCATCCTAGTGCATCATCCTAGTTCTACATTTGTACCGCAAGAGGGCAGAATATCACATAAAAAAAATCTGTTCCCTATAAGCCTAAATACTGGAGGCTGGAGCAGGTGGATGTTATTCTATGATTACCTATATATCTGCCAGAATCTATCTATCTATCTATCTATCTATCTATCTCTCTCTCTATCTCTCTATCTATCGGTGTGTTTACACAGACAGAGTTATCTGACAGATTTTTGAAGCCAAAACCAGGAACAGACTATCAACAGGGAACAGGTCACAAAGGAGAGACTGAGATTTCTCCTCTTTTCAAATCCAAAACCTGTCAGATTTATCTGCCTGTGTAAACGCACCATATCTCCCAGTAATACATAGGATTAGTGTCTGATCTGGGACAGCAGGATGTGAGAGAGTATTACTACAGCCAGGGCTGGCTCCAGGTTTTTGTGGGCTCTTGGGCGACCAAGCCTCAGCGGGCCCCTCATTTACACACTATGCACAATAACGTGAGACACCACTAACATATACAAACATACATTATTGACCTAGATACTGATCGACTGACTGACACACTCGGACACTGACACACAGCAGTTACAGCTCAGTCTTCTCCCTCTTCCTCTCTGTCGGGCTGCTCTCCACACTGAGAGGTTGAGGACCTTAAGGTCATGTGATCAGGTCCTTCACCCTTTTCTCTCTCTGTGCAGGTCCTGCTCCGTCTCCTGTGTCTTCTGATGTTCAGTGCACACCCTGGACTGCAGTGAGCGGGCCGAACATCAGAAAACCGGGCCCCTCTCCCTCTCTGGGCCCCTAGAGATGCTTTGGGCCCCGGCACTTGCCCAGGTAAGCCCTGTGCTGACGCTGGCCCTGACTACAGCTCCTTCATGCTTTGTCGCCCAGCTTTCCCAGACTCCTACAATGACTATACAATCCCTGGGCTGCAGGGTTCTGGGAAAGCTGGGTGCCCTCATTCATATCCTGTATATTTTCACCTTCTTTTTTGGGTTATTTTCAGCCTGGAAACAAGGTGAGATGTAAATGTGCTGAATCGTTTTCTCCAAGGAGACACTGCACAGATTTTATTTTACACAATTAGATATAGAAGATAAAACCGGATCCTTTATTTCCCGGTGAGCCCGTGCTGGAGCGGTGGCCATGTGGGCAGTCGCCTAAGGGCATCTTTCCAGGCGCCCCCGCACCATTACTTATTAAAGACGAGGATGGGAAGTATTGATCCTGCAGCTACATTGAACTTGTCACATCTCATCCTAGAGGTGTACACTGAGCGATTTTTAAAGATTAACAATTAACGATCGCAAACGAGATATATGTTTATCGTTAACCTGAAATTGTTCACCACACGTTATTGCGATCGTTACTATGATCGTTTATTCCTTCTGATCCCAGAAAAACAATGAACAATGTACAATTACAGTGAATGATTAGTGAAAAAATGCGGAACTTGAGCGAACGAACGTGGAATTACAGCGAACGATTAGCGAACAATTAACGATAATTTTAGGTTTAGATCTAAATCAACGATTAACGACATACAAATGATTTTTCGATCGTTGCCTGCAATTACACAGAACGATTATTGTTTAAATTCGAACGATTTAACGATTTTTCGCACGATAATCGTCCCGTGTAATAGGGCTAAGAGGCTGAGAGCGGCCGCAGCTGATGACCCACATTCACCTGTAACAGAGACTTGTATGCTCCAAGCAGAAGAGATAACTTACATGTCATCTGTAGTGTCAAATGGGGCTTAACTGCAACACTAGGCTCAGCCTATGAACAAAGGTGTAATATACTCCAGAGCTGCACTCACTATTCTGCTGGTGGGGTCACTGTGTACATACATTACATTACTGATCCTGTACAGATCCTGAGCTACATCCTGTATTATATTCCAGAGCTGCACTCACTATTCTGCTGGTGAGGTCACTGTGTACATGCATTACTTATCCTGTACTGATCCTGAGTTACGTCCTGTATTAGGCTATGTTCACACAAAGGATGTTTCCGTAAAAGTACGGCAGTTGTTGAAATCGGCAACAACGGCCGTACTTTGTACGGAAACATACGTTGCCTTTTCTTCTATGGGATCTCGGCTGGAGCATATACACATAGGGGGAGATTTATGAAAGGGTGTAAATATACACCTGGTGTAAACTGCCCACAGCAACCAATCACAGCTCAGCTTTCAGCACTGGTAAAATAGAAGAGGAGCTGTGATTGGCTGCTGTGGACGGTTTACACCAGGTGTATATTTACATCCTTTCATAAATCTCCCCCATAGTATACGATTCAGCTGGGATACCCTGCAGCGCTGCAAAGAACTGACATGTCAGTTTTCTGCGGCCACTATTCAGCCATATCAGTTCACTAAATGAAGCGAGCGGCCCCGGCCGAAGTTTCATTGTGTGCTGTGGGGAGTTCTGATGCGGGCGCACATGGATGCGCCTGCATCAGATCGCTGCGGCGCCAAAGATCTTTTTTTTAGAGACTGACCGGGTCAGGGAACGGCTAGTCTGTTCCAGGGTGTGAACATGGCTTTATACTGCAGAGCTGCACTCACTATTCTGCTGGCGAGGTCACTGTGTACTTACATTAAATTACTTATCCTGTACTGATCCCGAGTTATATCCTGTATTATACCTCGGAGCTGCACTCACTATTCTGCTGATGGGGTCACTGTGTACATAACACACAAAAACATAGAAAAATGCAACAGCTCACTGCAATGGCAAGATACAGACCCACTACAAACATGGAAATAGTTAAAAGCAGCCCCCCCCCCCAACTGCCAAAAAAACTTCCACAAAAATAATGAGGCTCTTGGTTACCACTTGAAAATGGTGTAAACTACCCCACCACGTTACGGTGGCCTCATACCGGGGCAGTCCTATGCTGTGTACATACATTACATAACTGATCCTATACTCATCTTGAGTTGCATCCTATATCATACCCCAGAGCTGCACTCTCTATTCTGCTGGTGGGGTCACTGTGTACATAAATGACATTACTGATCCTGTACTAATCCTGAGTTACATCCTGTAAACAAAAATTATTCCTGCTGGTTATGGTGGAAAGGAGTCAGATCACACATGAGATGTATGAGGCCCTGCAGACCAGTCATACCCCAGTAGTCCCTGTCCCCCCCAGTAGTGTCTGTAATGGAGAACTGAACATGGAGCAATAGAAGAAGGTGACTGGTCTGATGGGTCAGGTTCTCCATTATGTGGACGCCCGGGTGTGTGCTCATCCCTTTCCTGGGGTATAGATGGCACCAGGATTCACTATGGGAAGAGGATAAATCCTTTTAGGACCAGGGAGCGACCTGATATTTCCTGGCAGAAGGTATGCTGAGCCTTATAGTACCTCCTGATGAGCCTGTAGTTATAAATCTCTGCTACTCTGCTTCTCTATAGGGATTCAGCACTTGGAGCTGTCCGCAGAGCTGGTGCTGAAATCAGGTCTTACTCACCTCTCAGGACTCTGCAGGATCACTGTCCTCCAGCCACTAAAACTATCGCTCTCTGTTCACATTTGTGCATTTTATTACATTAAAATTTAAAAATATTACCAAAAATGCAACAATTGATCACAGTTACATCCTGTATTATACTGCAGAGCTGCACTCACTATTGTCTCATATGACTGTATCTATGTGAATAGACCCCAACCGTAAGATTGTAGGTTTGTGAGCTCACTGTATACAAATGTATGATCACTATTATTATCAGTCATGATGTGTCTTCAGTTAGTGCCCCCTAGTGGTGGCCGCAGATGATAATAATTTTATTGTTGCAGAAAATTTAGAGCTGTAAGCCAAATAAAGGAAGATATGAGAAGTTAGAGTCAGGACCACTCTTTATATGAATAGTAGGAGACTGCTCTGGATGTCTCATCTTCATTACCATTAAGAAATAAGTCAGGGGGGATGATCCTGTCCCAGTGTAGAGTCCTGCAATGACATGAACCTGTCCTAGTAGGGACCGCATTGTGTTCCCTTAGACACCTTCTCTAATATCAGAAGACTCGTCCTTGAATGTTGTTGCTCAGACAAGGTCACAGCATAGCTTTCTATGACATGTAATACTTGAAATGTTTCCCAAGCTGTGTTATGTCTCCTGCTTTATGTTATGTGACTTAGTGATTCTGCAAGGCATGGAAGATATTGGCTGGTGGCCCACCGGCCCTCGGCGTGCGTTCCCCTTCCACAGACGAAAATGTGCCCTGATTGATTTTAATTCGTTAATAACATTTCTGGGTCTGTTACATCCGAGGTTGTGTGGAAGCCGCTCATTATTTATACATGAGTAATGAGATGTCCCAGCAGGGCCGGCCTTAGGGTAGATGGCGCCCTGTACGAAACAGTCTTCTGGCGCCCCCCCCCCCCCAGGACACCATAATAAAAATAAATATATATATATATATATATATATATATATATATATATATATTACACACACACACACACACACACAGGGACGGAGCTGCTGCTGTCCCTGTGGCTGTGCTGTTTCTGCAACAAAGTAGCTGTCCTTTCCAATTTTAGACAACCCTATTAAAGGAGTTATCCAGGATTAAAAAAAACATGGCTACTATCTTTCATAAACTGCTCCTTCCCAGTCCTCAGGTTGTGTGTGGTATTACAACCCAGTTCCATTGGTGTGAATAGAGACAAACTGTAATACCACATACAACTTAAAAATAATAATACATTAACATATGACAATACTCAATACTAGACTCACAGGGGGCGTTTTCTCTGTATGAATGGCAGGTGATGTTTTTGCAGGCCCTTTTTCTTTTCTTCTTGTTTAGACCATCATGGAGACTTTTCCTGGTGACACCTCGACTCCGCAGAATCTGCCAGAGAAACATATTAGGCTCCTCTCTAATGCAGCACCATCCTCATCGCCATACAAATCCTCATCTGTATCACTTCACACAGTAACAGAGACCACTCTGTGCCCCCATATAAGCAGTGTGTCCAATACATGCCCCCAAATAGTAGTCGGCCCCCTCTGTGCCTCCATATAAGCAGTATGCCCAATACATGCCCCCAAATAGTAGTCAGGCTGAGCTGTGCCCCCATATAAGCAGTATGCCCAATACATGCCTCCAAATAGTAGTCAGGCCCTCTCTGTGCCCCCATATAAGCAGCATGCTGAATACATGCCTCCAAATAGTAGTCAGGCTGAGCTGTGCCCCCATATAAGCAGTATGCCCAATACATGCCTCCAAATAGTAGTCAGGCAGCTCTGTGCCCCCATATAAGCAGTATGCCCAATACATGCCTCCAAATAGTAGTCAGACCCCCTCTGTGCCCCCATATAAGCAGTATGCCCAATACATGCCTCCAAATAGTAGTCAGGCAGCCCTGTGCCCCCATATAAGCAATATGCCCAATAAATGCCTCCAAATAGTAGTCAGGCTGCACTGTGCCCTCATATAAGCAGTATGCCAAATACATGCCTCCAAATAGTAGTCAGGCTGCACTGTGCCCTCATATAAGCAGTATGCCAAATACATGCCACCAAACAGTAGTCAGGCCCCCTCTGTGCCCCCATATAATGCACAAGCGCACTTATTTGTCACTTGAGCACCAGAATGTCAGAGCAAGAGCGATCTCCTGAGATAGATCATAGAGAGAGGGAATTGGCAGTATCGGAGAAGGAAAGAAGGGCAGGGAAAAGATGGAAATAAGAGGAAATTTGGGGAAAGATGTAAAATGGCGGTTAGCCATTACAAACAATAGGAGAGAGATGAGAGGAGGGGGATGAGGAGGGTGGGCAGGGAGCTGTACAGAGAGGAGATGGGGTTAGCTGTAGATAGGTAGGTGTAGGTAGCTGTAGGTAGATAGTTATAGGTAGGTAGCTGTAGGTAGTTATAGGTAGCTGTAGGTAGTTATAGGTAGCTGTAAGAAGATAGCTGTAGCTAGCTGTAGGAAGGTAGTTATAGGTACCTGTAGGTAGGTAGCTGTAGGTAGTTGTGGGTATCTGCAGGTAGGTAGTTATCGGTAGCTGTAGGTAGATAGTTATAGATAGTGAGCTGTAGGTAGTTGTGGGTATCTGCAGGTAGGTAGTTGTAGGTAGTTAGTTATAGGTAGTTGTTGGTAGGTAGTTGTAGGTAGTTAGTTATAGGTAGTTGTACGTAGGTAGTTAGTTATAGGTAGTTGTGGGTAGCTGTAGTTAGTTATAGGTAACTGTAGGTAGGTACTTGTGGGTAGCTGTAGGTAGGTAGTTGCCACCCCCTCCCCTCCCCTCCCCATGTAGGCACTAACAAACACACATACAAAAAAAAACAGACACTTTAACTCACCTGGCTCCCCGCCGCGTGTCTCCTCTCCTCAGCTCGGCAGGCGTCGCTCCAGAGACGTCACTCGTCCGTCGGGACGCACGAGACGCTGGCGATCAGCCATAGAGGCGCCCGGGCAGAGAGGCAGCTCTGTATACTTATCTTTGGTGTAGAAAGGAACGGTACGCTGTATGTCTGCAGGAGCGGCGTTAGAAACCACTGTATGAGCAGGGTGCCGGGCGGCCAGCAGGGGGAGCGATCGGGGCCGACAGACATACACAACATGCATTATGTGACAGTGTCGTGCTGTGTATGTCTGTCCGCCCCGATCGCTCCCCCAGCTGGCCGCCCGGCACCCTGCTCATACAGTGGTTTCTAACGGCGCTCCTGCAGACATACAGCGTTCCTTTCTACACCAGATAAGTATGCAGAGCTGCCTCTCTCTGCCCGGGCTCCTCTATGGCTGATCGCCCTGCACCCTCCTCCTATAGTGTGCCTGCGCTCCTGCAGACAGAGACAGCACACATTTCTATAGCTAGATGTGCAGCTGTCACTGTCTGCCAGAGCGCCCCCCTGCTGGCCGGGAGTTATGCGCCCTGTGCAACCGCACAGGTCGCACACCCCAAAGGCCGGCCCTGTGTCCCAGCATGGTCCTACACTACAGTAGTATTACTCCAGATGTGCTATACAGCTATAAGGCTGCATAGAACTTCTTTTATCCCTATTTAGCATTGCACAGATTAAATATAGATAATATAGAGAAAATAATTGGAGAAACTGAGTTACATCCTGTATTATACTGCAGAGCTGCACTCACTATTCTGCTGGTGGGGTCACTATGTACATACATTACTTATCCTGTACTGATCCTGAGTTACATCCTGTATTATACTCCAGAGCTGCACTCACTATTCTGCTGGTGGGGTCACTGTGTACATACATTACATTACTGATCCTGTACTGATCCTGAGTTACATCCTGTATTATACTGCAGAGCTGCACTCACTATCCTGCTAATGGGGGTCGCTGTGTATATACATTACATTACTTATCCTGTACTGATTCTGAGTTACATCCTGTATTATACTCCACGCCAGCACTCACTATTCTGATGGTGGGGTGACTGTGTACATAAATTACATTACTTATCCTGTACTGATTCTGAGTTACATCCTGTATTATACTCCAGAGCAGCACTCACTATTCTGCTGGTGGGGTCACTGTGTACATAAATTACATTACTTATCCTGTACTGATTCTGAGTTACATCCTGTATTATACTCCAGAGCAGCACTCACTATTCTGCTGCTGGGGTCACTGTGTACATACAGGGCCGTATTTGCCACTAGGCACCCATGGTTCGGTGCCTAGGGCGGCGCTTTGCGGGAGGCGGCACCCGCAGGGAAGCAAATGTTTTTTTATTAAAAAAATATTTAGAACCCCTGCCGCCATAGGCCCAGGATCTATCACAGGCCGGAAGCTCACAGCTGCAGCCCTGCGGTCCCGAAATTCTCAAGCAGGAGAGAAGTTCGGGTACCGTGAGGCTGTAGCTGTGAGCTTCTGGCCTGTAATAGAGGCTGTCTGTGCTCCCCCTGCCCCCATCTTCTCCCCCTGCCACCCCAGCTGCTCCCCTGCCCCCCATCTTCTCCCCCTGCCACTCCATCTTCTCCTCTGCCACCCCAGCTGCCCCCATCTTCTCCCTGTCACCCCAGCTGCCCCAATCTGCTCCCCCTGCCTGTCACCCAAGCTGCTCCTTCTGCCCCCATCTACTACCACTGCCACTCCAGTTGCTGCCCCTGTCACCCCAAATGCTCCTCCTGTCCCATCTACTCCCCCTGCCACCCTAGCTGCTCCCCCTGCCCCAAATCTTCTCCCTCTGCCACCCCAGCTGCTCCCCCTTACCCCAGCTGATCCCTCTGCCCCACAGTTGCTCCCCCTTCCCCCATCTTCTGCCACTGCCCCCCAGCTGTTCCCCCTGCCCCTTTCATCCCAGCTGCTCCTCCTGCCCCCATCTACTCCCCGTGCCACCTCAGCTGCTCCCCCTGCCCCCCAGCTGCTCCCTCTGCCCCACAGCTGTTAACCCTGCTCCCCAGCTGCTCCCCCTGCCTCCCCAGATTCTCCCCCTGGTGACCGATGAGACCCCTATAGCTACACCACTGGATTGCAGTAGTGTACTGACACAGCCCCGCGGTCACTACAGTACACTAGCGCAAACTTTTAAACTAGGACCCAACTACAAGAGCTGCAAGTACTACAACTCCCAGCATATATCCTGAGGGCTGCAGACTGTAAGTAAATGCTGGGAGTTGTAGTGCCTGTAGCTGTTGTAGTTGGGTCCTAGGTGCATCATACACTGGATGCTTTGTGGCATATAAGAATACATAGATCTGTGGGGGCTCAGTGTAGAGGAGAGACCCCAGAACAGCACTAATAGGGGAAAGAACAAAAACATCTACCCCTACCCTATTAGTGATGTTCTGGGGTCACTTCCCTACACTGAGCCCCCACAGATCTATGTATTCTTATATGCCACAAAGCATCCAGTGTATAGGACCCAACTACAACTGTTGCAGGCACTACAACTCCCAGCATGTACTGACAGTCTGCAGCCCTCAGGATATGCTGGGAGTTGTAGTACAATAGTACAATCCTCTGATAACTACCGCTGTAGACAGATGTATTGCTGGACCTTCAGGGCTGATGCTTGTCACCCACAGATTGCAGCCACTAGGAGACTCTGCACACACTGATTTATTAAAGTGTTGTTCTCTCAGAGACTACAACTCCCAGCATATCCTGAGAGCTGGTTTCAGCCAATCAGTGGGTAAAGTAGCACTTAGCTGCTGATAAGTCAACATCTTGACCTGAATACAAACTTCGGGGAAAAATGCAGACCCGAATAACGGCCAAAGTCTCAAAGACTTTCACACTGAAAGGCAAAAATGCTATGCGTCACATTGACGCCCAAAAAAACCTATGTGTAAGGGCACCCTTAGAGTGTCAAGTAGCCTAGCCACAAAGATTCAGAATAGATAAAAACTTTTTCTAAGGAAGAAGGAGAAAAAAATTATTTGTCAAATGAAAATGAGGTGGAGTAAGAATAATATGGAATGCGAAGGATTGGTTAGGTCTCCTTACTCACAAACAAAAAGAATTTGCAGGATTCATGGAAGTTTAGAAATTTTCCAGAGTTTCTAAAACTATCAAATCAGGGATTCCGTAAGGAGAAAGGTTATACAGTAATGGATTTATTCATGGAGGGTAGTCTTAAAGTGTAACTATCATTTTGGTCTGGCGCCAGCCCCTTGGGTTCTCAGCAGCCGGACCCTGACCGATCTGCACTTATTTTCAATTGAAACATGCTGACAAAAGGATAAAAGACTCTTTGAGGTTGCACAGAGTGACGGTATTATTAAAATCCAAACACTACAAGGGGAAGCAGATTATATATGTTACATTTCTTCTGGGCATGTGCCCAACTGAGAAAATATTGGGAAGAAATTGTGTCTATTCTGGTGGGAAAAAAGGTATTGCAGGGAGCTCCCCCCCTTAAGAGGGCAATATTAGGGAAAGAAATGGTCCAGGGGAGGAGAAGTACCCTGGGTGGGCTTGGGTGAACATTGCAGGGGTCCATTTACACAGAAAGATTATCTGACAGATTATCTGACAAAGATTTGAAGCCAAAGCCAGAAACAGACTATAAACAGAGATCAGGTCATAAAGGAAAGCCTGAGATTTCTCCTTTTTTCAAATCCATTCCTGTCTTTGGCTTCAAATCTTTAGCAGATAATCTGGCAGATAATCTTTCTGTGTAAATGGGTGCTAAGGGTGGTTTATAATTATCTGAAGGGGTCTAGGTCAGTGTTTCTCAACCTTTTCAGGCCAAGTACCCCCATGCGACAAGATGCTCCAGCCGAGTACCCCCAACGATGCCATCCATTAATAACATTGCCCAGGGTAGATTTACATGTACGTTTCACAGCAAAATCCACTGCGATACTCTGTACTGTTATGGTCTATGGCTCTGCATTCTCACAGAGGATTTTCAATCTGCTGCGAGAATGTAGCCGCTGCCTATTTACCTAATTAGCTGCCGGCCCTTAACAGATCATACTTACCTCCCTGTACTCCCACCTGCTTCTCTGGCTCCCAGCTCACTGACAGCCCACTCATCCAATCAGTGGCTACGGTGGGACTGTGCACTGATTGGCTGAGCAGGCCGTCAGTAAACCGGGTGCCAGAGAAGCAGGTGGGATATATCCCACAGAGATGGATATGTCCCCCTGGAGCCAGATACCTCCCCCCATGTAGTCAAGAAGCCTTCTTCTATGTAGCCAGATATCTCCCCCATGTAGTCAGATACCTCCCCCATGTAGTCAAGAGGCCTTCTTCTATGTAGCCAGATATTTTCCCTATGTAGCCAGATACCCCTTATATGTAGCAAGATATCCCCCCATGTAGCCAGATACCTCCTCCCCATGTAGTCAGATACCTCCCCCATGTAGCCAAATACTTCCTCCCATGTAGTCAGATACCTCCCTATGTAGCCAGATACCTCTGCAATGTAGTCAGATACCTCCCCCATGTAGCCAGATACCTCCCCCATGTAGCCAGATACCTCTCCCCCATGTAGCCAGATACCTCTCCCCCATGTAGCCAGATACCTCTCCCCCATGTAGCCAGATACCTCTCCCCCATGTAGCCAGATACCTCTCCCCCATGTAGCCAGATACCTCTCCCCCATGTAGCCAGATATCTCTCCCCCATGTAGCCAGATATCTCCCCCCATGTAGTCAGATACCTCCCCATGTAGTCAGATATCTCCCCATGTAGTCAGACACCTCCCCCATGTAGCCAGATACCTCCCCCATGTAGTCAGATACCTCCCCCTACGTAGTCAGATACCTCCCCATGTAGTCAGATATCTCCCCATGTAGTCAGACACCTCCCCCATGTAGCCAGATACCTCCCCCATGTAGTCAGATATCTCCCCATGTAGTCAGATACCTCCCCCTATGTAGCCAGATACCTCCCCCATGTAGTCAGATATCTCCCCCATGTAGTCAGATATCTCCCCATGTAGTCAGACACCTCCCCCATGTAGCCAGATACCTCCCCCATGTAGTCAGATATCTCCCCATGTAGTCAGATATCTCCCCATGTAGTCAGATACCTCCCCCATCTAGCCAGATACCAACCCCCTTGCAGCCAGACATCTCCCCATGTAGTTAAGATACCTCCTTCTATAGCCAGATACCTCCCCATGTAGCCATATATCACTTTTCCTTTTCCTCTCCATCTGGCCCAGACCACCATGATGATTTCTTGCAGCTACAATTTACCTCTTGCCAGAGAACCTGCCAAACATCTTAGGCGTCACAGTTTTCCTTTAACTTCCCTCCCTTTTTCCTACCTATAGGCTCCCATACAGTAATAATTCCGCTGTTTGGTGTAATGCGCTGTAAAGTGAGTAGGTGTGTGGGTTATCCCTGTATTTAGAATCCCTCATTAAAAATAATATCCCCTTCCATGACCCTCCATATAGTAATAATGCCTCCTGCCCTGCCCCCATAGTAATGCCCACCATTCTACACCCTCCCCCTCCTGCCCCAACAAACAAAAAAAATTCATACTCACGTTATCCGCCCATGGGGGGGAGGGGTCTTCCTCTCTTCTCCAGCCTCTGAGCCACAAGGAGATTAAGGGGAGAGTAAGGTCTGAGGGGGAAAAGAAGGAAAGAGGAGGATAGAGGAGGTGAAGGGGGAGTGGAAGAGAGAGAAGGTGAAGGGGGGAGAGGAAGAGAGAGGAGGTGAAATGGGAGAGGAAGAGAGAGGAGGCGAAGAAGGGAGAGGAAGAGAGAGGAGGCGAAGAAGGGAGAGGAAGAGAGAGGAGGTGAAGAAGGGAGAGGAAGACAGGGGAGAGAGGAGGTGATGGGGAAGAGGAAGACAGGGGAGAGAGGAGGCGATAGGGAGAGGAAGACAGGGGAGAGAGGAGGTGATGGGGGAGAGGAAGACGGGGGAGAGAGGAGGTGATGGGGGAGAGGAAGACAGGGGAGAGAGGAGGTGAAGAAGGGAGAGGAAGAGAGAGGAGGTGAAGGGGGGAGAGGAAGACAGGGGAGAGAGGAGGACAGAGGAGGAGAGCGGTGATGGGGGTGAGAGAAGGTGATGGGTGATGAGGGGTGAGAGGAGGTGGTGGGGGTAGGGAGGAGGTGGAGGGGGTACAGAGGAGATGATGGGGGTACAGAGGAGATGATGGGGGTACAGAGGAGATGATAGGGGTAGGGAGGTGATGATGGGGGTAGAGAGGTAATAATGGGGGTAGAGAGGAAGTGGAGGGGGGACAGAGGTGATGATGGGGGTAGAGAGGTGATGATGGGGGTAGAGAGGAGGTGGAGGGGGGGTAAGAGGTGATGATGGGGGTACAGAGGAGGTGGAGGGGGGAGAGAGGTGATGATGGGGGTACAGAGGTTAAGATGGGGTAGAGAGGTGATGATGGGGGTAGAGAGGTGATGATGAGGGTAGAGAGGAGGTGGAGGGGGGAGAGAGGTGATTATGGGGGTACAGAGGTGATGATGGGGGTAGAGAGGTGATGATGGGGTAGAGAGGTGATGATGGGGGTAGAGAGGTGATGATGGGGGTAGAGAGGTGATGATGGGGGTACAGAGGAGGTGGAGGGGGTAGAGAGGTGATGATGGGGGTAGAGAGGAGGTGGAGGGGGAGAGAGGTGATTATGGGGGTACAGAGGTGATGATGGGGGTTCATAGGTGATGATGGGGGTAGAGAGGTGATGATGGGGGTAGAGAGAAGGTGGAGGGGGGAGAGAGGTGATGATGGGGGTAGAAAGGAGGTGGAGGGGGAGAGAGGTGATTATGGAGGGAAAAGAGGTGGAGGGGGGAGAGAGGTGATTATGGGGGTAGAGAGGTGATGATGGGGGTAGAAAGGAGGTGGTGGGGGGAGAGAGGTGATGATGGGGGTAGAAAGGAGGTGGAGGGGGGAGAGAGGTGATGATGGGGGTAGAAAGGAGGTGGAGGGGGGAGAGAGGTGATGATGGGGGTAGAAAGGAGGTGGAGGGGGGAGAGAGGTGATGATGGGGGTAGAGAGGAGGTGGAGGGGGGGAGAGAGGTGATTATGGGGGTAGAGAGGTGATGATGGGGGTAGAGAGGAGGTGGAGGGGGGGAGAGAGGTGATTATGGGGGTAGAGAGGTGATGATGGGGGTAGAGAGGAGGTGGAGGGGGGGAGAGAGGTGATTATGGGGGTAGAGAGGTGATGATGGGGGTAGAGAGGAGGTGGAGGGGGGGAGAGAGGTGATGATGGGGGTAGAGAGGAGGTGGAGGGGGGAGAGAGGTGATGATGTAGTGGTGCGCCGGGGGCTTCTGCTGCAGTGGATTGTGGACCGGGAGATGGGGCACCCCACTTCCACAGGCAGCAGCGTCAACCGTAGGACGAGGGGGGCCCCATCTTCCGGTCTACAAACCACTGATTGACCGGAGAGAAGCAGCGTCAGCCGTAGGGGAGACCGGGGAGAAGCGGCGGCAGGTGGACATGGGGGGCGCCCCATATCCTGGTCCACAATCTACTGCAGGAGCCGCGGGCGGGGTAGCACCACTACCCCCTCGCAACTCACTGTCTCTGAGGCCCTGCTGGTCCGGCCGCCTGCGGGGACATCAGCCTGCCACCGCCGCATCTCCTCTCCGCCGGGTCACCTCAGGCAGCCTGTTCGGGATTCGCCCCCAGGCTGCCGCATATCCTCCTGGAGCCCCCGGCTGGACGCTGCAACCCGATCCGGGAGCCGCGGGGGAAGAGCGTGAGGCTCCCGGATCGGGTTGCAGCGTCCAGCCGGGGGCTCCAGCAGGATATGCGGCAGCCTGGGGGCGAATCCCGAACAGGCTGCCTGAGGTGACCCGGCGGAGAGGAGATGCGGCGGCGGCAGGCTGATGTCCCCGCAGGCGGCCGGACCAGCAGGGCCTCAGAGACAGTGAGTTGAGAGGCTGCTGGTTTGTATCCTCAGACTTCATCCTTCCCCCAGCAGCCTCACCATGTCCTGTACAGAAAGCTGGTGAGGCTGCTGGGGGAAGGATGTGAGAGCAGCGGCGGGGACAGGTGCCGGGACATTGCTGGGTGATAGCAGTGTCCCGGCACCCAAAATATTATATTTCCCCCACCTCCCGGCGTACCCCTTCAGCCTGCGACGCGTACCCCCTGGGGTACGCGTACCGCAGGTTGAGAAACACTGGTCTAGGTGATTGTTGGAGCTGTGCTATATGTTCACCTGGGTGGGACTGGGCAAATATTGGAGCTGACTTATATAATCATGTAAGTAGGCCTAGGTTAACACTGAAACAGTAACTATAACTATCTATGATTGCCGAGATGAAAGTGGGAACTGTGCTATTTAGCCCTCTAGTTCGGCCTAGGTGATTGTTGGAGCTGTGCTCTGTGATCATCTGGGTGGGCCTATGGGAATATTAGAGTCAGGCCATACAACCATCTAGGTGGGCCTAGGTGAGCAATAGAACTGTGCTATACACGTATATAAGTGGGCCTGTTTACAGGCAGAATTGTGTGGCACAATCTCTAAAGGTTTAAAGGGGTTATCCTGCGAAAATCAACTGATGTCATAAAGTTATACAGATTTGTAATTTACTTCTTTTAAAAAATCTCAAGTCTTTCTATACTTATTAGTTGCTGTATGTCCTGCAGGAATTGTTGTTTTATTTTCAGATTGACACAATGCTCTCTGCTGTCCTCTCTGGCCAAGACAGGAACTCTCTCTCTCGGTTTTCTATGAATCCCCATAGAAAACCTCTCCTGCACTGGACAGTTCCTGTCTCGGCCAGAGATGTCAGCAGAGAGCACTGCCTCAGTCTGAAAATAAAACATTTCCTGCAGGACATACAGCAGCTAATGAGTTAAGTATCAGCTAAGTATCAGCTAAGTATGAGAAGACTTGAGATTTTTTGATAGAGGTAAATTACAAATCTATATAACTTTCTGACACCAGTTGATATGAAAGAAAAAGATTTTTGCTGGACAACCCCTTTAAGAAAATACTAGAACTTCAGTATAGAATCATCTAAGCGAGTCCTGCTGAATACTTATATCGAATGCTTGAGATCTTGGAGAAAAACTGAAATACAGCTACAGACTGTATAGTTTGAGATGACGCTAACACTTAAGGAGAATCCTTAAAATAGGAATAGACAAAAGGAAAAAGGAATTTAGGCAGAAGGAAAGAGATGCAGAGGGTCAGGTATTAGAGAAGGAAGAAGAGTACCCCCAAGTGATATGATTTACTCAATGAGACCCCAAGGACTAAGATCCCACTGCAGCCATAGGCTCTGTCAGCAGCTCCTTTCCAGATCAGATCCCTCAATAACAATGTGACTGACCTGTATGTCCCAGTTATTATGCTTCCTTCTCAAATATTAGTGTCCCCTGTAGCCATTAGTAAGGCCCCTCCCCCAGTAACAGTGCCCCCTGTAGCCATTAGTAATGCCCCTCCCCCAGTAACAGTGCCCCCTGTAGCCATTAGTAATGCCCCTTCCCCAGTAATATGGAGCCCTGTAGCCATTAGTAATGCCCCTTCCCCAGTAATATGGAGCCCTGTAGCCATTAGTAATGCCCCTTCCCCATTAATATGGAGCCCTGTAGCCATTAGTAATGCCCCTATAACCAGATACAATACCCCTATAACCAGATACAATGCCCCTATAACCAGATACAATACCCCTATAACCAGATACAATGCCCCTATAACCAGATACAATGCCCCTATAACCAGATACAATACCCCTATAACCAGATACAATGCCCCTATAACCAGATACAATGCCCCTATAACCAGATACAATACCCCTATAACCAGATACAATGCCCCTATAACCAGATACAATGCCCCTATAACCAGATACAATGCCCCTATAACTAGATACAATACCTCTATAACCAGATACAATACCCATATAACCAGATACAATACCCCTATAACCAGATACAATGCCCCTATAACCAGATACAATGCCCCTATAACCAGATACAATACCCCTATAACCAGATACAATACCCCTATAACTAGATACAATGCCCCTATAACCAGATACAATATCCCTTGTTACTAGATATACTACCTGGATCAAATTCCATGTCTGCTATAGCCAGATACAATGTGCCCCAGTTGGAATGACCCTTACCACTAGATACGCCCCCCATAACAAAACACAATGGGGGACATTTATTAAGTCCAGCGTTTTTTACGCCGGACTTATAAATGTCCCCGCATCTCCGGCGCTACGGAGATTTATGTAGAGGTGGACCGCCTCTACATAAATCCCGTGCGCGTTGGTGCACACAGCCGAAAACTTACGCCACCTGAAAGGTGAAGTAGGTTTTCGGCGTATCTTTTAGTGTTAAAAATGATAAACCGCGCCCCCAGTTCTGCCCCCTCCACACCCCCCTCCCCGCCCCCCCCGGCGTACCCAGTGGAAAGGGGCGATTTGCAAATATTTTATTCGCAAGTGGCCGTTTTGCAAATAAAATATTCGTAAATCGCCCATTTCCGCCGAAAAATACGCATTTTTGTAATGATACATGTCGCCCAATGTCTCCTTTAACCATATACATTATGGCCCCTATACCCAGATACAGTGGCCCCTGAAGCCAGAAACAATGCCCTATGTAGCTAGAGAGGCTCTCTGTCGCCATATACAATAACAATAGTAGTTAGCTATGCGCCCTGTAACCAGATGCAATGCCCCATATTGTCACAGGCTGAAGTGTATTGAGTGTAGGAGACTGGACTTCTCCATACACATATTTGTTATAATGGCCGCCTATGGCAAACTGTGCACAGTAGTCAAGATGAACATAAACACTAAACCCCAAAAGAGACCTGAACCCTACACAGGCACAGCAGGCGGGAAAGAAGCGGCAGATATGTAATAATAATCACTTATTACCCTTATATAAAACTATGAATAAAATAGTAATTATATGGGAAAAACTATTCTTATAGGAAGGGACTGGAACCTTTTATCAAATGTATTTTTTTTTATTTATTGAGCAACATTATCAAATATCAGTATAAATCATAAGAAAATACTACAGCCGAGCGCATAGACCAAGATTTTATTCACCCTAATTCCTGCCAATGGCCGACTGTTCATTGTATGGTTAGTACAAGTGTTTGTATTAAGATGTTTAAATAAAGATTATTGAAAATCATGATGTCATTTGTTTACAAACTGGACCCTTCAGAGCTTTATTAGTAGTTGGAGTGTAAGTATGCATATCCATTGGCTCCTGGTATTTTTTGTTATTTTCTATTTTTAATCAGTTTTCTCCATGTAATCTTTTATTTTCTCACACACATAGGCGATTTGTGAGAGATTGACGACAGGAGAAGACTTCTAGTCATGGAGGAAGAGCTGAACATCATCTACAGCGAGGAGGACCAGTTCGTGGAGGATACGGACTTTCCCGTCGTCTACGAGGAACATGTGAGTGAGAATTCCCCATCCAGTATAGCAGGGTATAGCAGATAGGATACACTGTGGGATGTTTGTATAGAGATGGGGTTGTGTACATAGTGGGGTGTCCTGTCCAGGAGTATCTGTACCTGTAGATACTCCTCCCTGGTCACATGATCACATAGGTGCCCCCCCCCCATAGGAGACAGTGGTGATGGGAGGAGATGTGTAGAATGGGGAGCTATAAATACCTTACACCCTGTTACTTATTCCCCATGTTCAGCCATTTCCAACTGCCATTTTGCCATGTTCCATGCAGGGGGCGGGGCTTAGTTGGGCCATGATAACTGCTGGGTGGTGGCTGTGGTCTATGGCCGGGCTCATGCACTGTGTGTGTTATGTGATCTCCAGCACCTCTGCGGACATAGGAAGGAATATACTCCTATAAGGTAGAGGGAGAAATCACATAGCACACATAAGCCATGGGCCTGGCCTAAGACTTTATCCAGATGTGCAGTAATATGTGACAATGCTATCACTGGATCAGGATCTACTGTGTGATCTCTAAGGTCAAATAATAAAAAATAATTATAATATATATGGTACAGTATGGGATTTGTAGTTCTGCAACCTGAAGCTCTCCTGGTTGCATAACTACAAGCCCCATCCTCATGTTGTGGTGATGGTACAAGATGGGAGTTGTAATTATGCAACCAGGAATGCTCTAGGTTGTAGAACTACAACTCCCATAATCATTGTGTGGGGACAACACTTTATGGGAGTTGTAGTTTTCCAACTTGGAGTTCTACTGGTTGCATAACTACAAGCCCCATCCTCATGTTGTGGTGACAGTACAAGATGAGAGTTGTAGTTCTGCAATCTGGAGCTCTCCAAGTTGCATCACTACAACTCCCGTCATGTAATGTCACCAAGGCATAATGGGAGTTGTACACAGCTGCTCCTGTGTTATTTTGGTGCGCAACTTGCTATGTGTACTGGCGCACTGGAGTGTTGTTGTGTTTCCCTGCTGTTTCTCTAAATAAAGAATTTAACAGCTGGAGAGTCACAGAGGGGGTGGCAGGGAAGCCTGACGTGATATCCCCCCCCCCCATTACACAGCCACTGAGATGCTGACATACAAGAGGGGTGCCGCTGGACATTGTCCCTCTACGGGCTCTACAGGCAGACAGGGAAGCCTGGAGTGTAATCCCCCATCATACAGCACCGCTGACATGTCGCTCGGGTTTGTCAAGGGGGAGGTGCCCTATGGATGAACGGGGCCACCGCTGCTCTTGCACAATGTTCTGAGGATGGCCTATGGAAGGGAAGGCACAACGACTGCTGTACATTGTCCCGGCTATACGGGCAGATGGGGAAGCCTGTAGTGGAATCCTCCCCCCACCACTCGCACGGCAGCATCTCCTCTGCATTGTAATGGGGGGGGGGGGGATTCCACGACAGGCTTTCCCGTCTGCTTGTAGAGCCGGGACGTTGTCAAGCAGCACAGCTATGGACCCCCGCAGTGCACAGCAGCCCGGCCATCCTCCATAGCGGCCGAGCTGTGAGCGGTGAGGAACTGTGCCGGTCACTCTCCGTGTGTGAGACAGCATGGAGCTCCGGATTTGCCGCAAATGGAGGAGAGCACTGGAGGAGAGCGCGCTGTAACAAACCCGGCATGGTACAACTATTTATTGATATGTAATTACAAAAATGACCATGTCAGCAGGGTTCTGTGTATTGTCTGCTAGATACGTTCTAAGAATAAATTTTATTTTTTGCATGATGACTGGAGTACTCCTTTAAAAAAAAATAAATAAACATATATATATATATATATATATATATATATATATATATATATATATATATATATATATATATACAGTGTCGGACTGGGGTACCTGGGGCCCACCAGAGGAAATGATCCTTGGGGCCCACCAATAAAAATCCAGTGAGACAGGACATGCTGACCCGACCCTTTCCTTGATTCATCAGTATCTGTGACAACTTCCTAATGAATAACATGTTTTCAGTCGAACTAGAACTCTCAGAATACCCTACACTAAATCTCTCAGGGTATAATGAGAGTTGTAGTTTCTGAGAGGATGACCCTTTAAAAATAATTGCTATGTAGAGGATCCTGAAGGTCCAGCGATAAATCTCTACAGCGCCAGTTGTTATCATAGGATTGTCTATTCACTGTACTACAAATCCCAACATATTCTAAGAGCTGTAGACTGTCAGTAAATGTTGGGAGTTGTAGTGTCTCCAGCTGTTATAGTTGGAGGATCTTAGGTGTATTGTACACTGGATGCTGTATGGGAGATCAGAATGCATAGCCCCCTCTGTGCAGCATCCCCCAATATATAACCCCTCTGCGCAGCATCCCCCAATACATAGCCCCCTCTGTGCAGCATCCCCCCAATACATAGCCCCTCTGCGCAGCATCCCCCAATACATAGCCCCTCTGTGCAGCATCCCCCAATACATAACCCCTTTGTGCAGCATCCCCCAAAATAGAGCCCCTCTGTGCAGCATCCCCCAATACATAGCCCCTCTGTGCAGCATCCCCCAATACATAGCCCCCCTCTGTGCAGCATCCCCCAATACATAGCCCCTCTGTGCAGCATCCCCCAATACATAGCCCCCCTCTGTGCAGCATTCCCCCACAATACATAGCCCCTCTGTGCAGCATCCTCCAATACATAGCCCCCTCTGTGCAGCATCCCCCCAATACATAGCCCCTCTGTGCAGAATCCTCCAATACATAGCCCCTCTGTGCAGTATCCCCCAATACATAGCCCCTCTGTGCAGCATCCCCCAGTACATAGCCCCTCTGTGCAGCATCCCCCAATACATAGCCCCCCTCTGTGCAGCATCCCCACAATACATAGCCCCTCTGTGCAGCATCCCCCAATACATAACCCCTCTGTGCAGCATCCCCGCAATACATAGCCCCTCTGTGCAGCATCCCCCAATACATAGCCCCCTCTGTGCAGCATCCCCCAAAATATAGCCCCTCTGTGCAGCATCCCCCAATACTTAGCCCCTCTGTGCAGCATCCCCCAATACATAGCCCCCCTGTGTAGCATCCCCCCACAATACATAACCCCCTCTGTGCAGCACCCCCCCCCCCACAATACATAGCCCCCTCTGTGCAGCATCCCACAATACATAGCCCCTCTGTGCAGCATCCCCCAATACATAGCCCCTCTGTGCAGCATCCCCCACAATACATAGCCCCTCTGTGCAGCATCACCCAATACATAGCCCCCTCTGTGCAGCATCCCCCAATACATAGCCCCCTCTGTGCAGCATCCCCCAATACATAGCCCCCCTCTGTGCAGCATCCCCCAAAATATAGCCCCTCTGTGCAGCATCCCCCAATACATAGCCCCTCTGTGCAGCATCCCCCCCAAAACATAGCCCCTCTGTGAAGCATCCCCCAATACATAGCCCCTCTGTGCAGCATCCCCCAATACATAGCCCCTCTGTGCAGCATCCCCCAAAATATAGCCCCTCTGTGCAGCATCCCCCAATACATAGCCCCTCTGTGCAGCATCCCCCAAAATATAGCCCCTCTGTGCAGCATCACCCAATACATAGCCCCTCTGTGCAGCATCCCCCCAATACATAGCCCTTCTGTGCAGCATCCCCCAATACATAGCCCCATCTGTGCAGCATTCCCCAATACATAGCCCCTCTGTGCAGCATCCCCCCAATACATAGCCCCTCTGTGCAGCATCCCCCCATTACATAGCCCCTCTGTGCAGCATCCCCCCACAATACATAGCCCCTCTGTGCTGCATCCCCCCAATACATAGCCCCTCTGTGCAGCATGCCCCCACAAGACATAGCCCCCTCTGTGCAGCATCCCCCCCAATACATAGTCCCTCTGTGCAGCATCCCCCAATACATAACCCCTCTGTGCAGCATCCCCGATGCATAGCCCCCCTCTGTGCAGCCCCCCTTTGTGCAGCATCCCCCACAATACATAGCCCCTCTGTGCAGCATCCCCCAATGCATAGCCCCCCTCTGTGCAGCATCCCCCAATACATAGCCCCTCTGTGCAGCATCCCCCAATACATAGCCCCTCTGTGAAGCATCCCCCAATACATAGCCCCTCTGTGCAGCATCCCTCCAATACATAGCCCCTCTGTGCAGCATCCCCCAATACATAGCCCCCCTCTGTGCAGCATCCCCCAATACATAGCCCCTCTGTGCAGCATCCCCCAATACATAGCCCCCCTCTGTGCAGCATCCCCCAATACATAGCCCCTCTGTGCAGCATTCCCCAATACATAGCCCCTCTGTGCAGCATCCTTCAATACATAGCCCCTCTGTGCAGCATTCCCCAATACATAGCCCCCCTCTGTGCAGCATCCCCCAATACATAGCCCCTCTGTGCAGCATCCCCCAATACATAGCCCCCTCTGTGCAGCATTCCCCATGTAGAATTAAAAACAAAATAATAAAAACCTACTCACCTCTCACAGCGATCCCCAGCAGTCTCTCTCCCTCCTGGAGCTCCGGTCCCATGCAGCGTCCTGGGCTTCTTCCCTCTTCAGACCTCCTGGCCTCCGCTCCTTGTTCCTCTGCACCGGTGTGCGTCCAGGAAGTGACGTCACCGGGAGGAGGACGCTCTAGCAGACGTGCCTGCGCGCGGCACGTCTGCTCCTATTGGAGGGTAATTTAAAGGGGCAGAGCGGCCTCAAGTGGATCCGGCGGCCGCGGTCCCCCACAAACAGAATGTTGGGCAGGGCCCCCAGAGAGTAATACAGTGCTGCTGCGTCTGAGGCTGGGGCCGAGGCTGGGGCCTAGTCAGGTGATGACAGCAGCACTGTATTACTGTCTGGGGCCCAGCTGTCAGACAGCCAGCGTGCAGGCGGAGGGACCCAGTCCGGCACTGTATATATACATATATATATATATATATATATATATATATATATATATATATATATATATATATATATTAGAATGCACTCTGATTTATTATTAGGTGTAACATACAATTACTGGCAAAAAGCTGCTATACTGTAGACCCCAAACTGTAAGGGTGCCGCCTGCCTCAATGTCAAGCGGCGTTGACATGTCAATTCTTGGAGCGGAGAGCGGAGGAGAGAGGAAGCGTGTGAGCCCTCTCATAGAGTCTCTGTTTAACACTGAGGCTTCTGCCACGGATCTTTGCTGCCCCGGTCTTGCAGGCCAGATGTGGCTCTTTTGATGGCCGCGACTGCCCCTCCGCCTCACCTACTGCCTGCCCGAGCGTGCTTCTCCAATCCAATCAGCACAGAGCGGGAGCGTGGGGCCGGTGCGACAGGCCGTGGCGCATGTGTTGATTGGATGCGTGCACCACGGCCCACCGCAGCGGCCCCAAGCTCCCGCTCTGAGCTGATTGGATTGGAGGAGCACGTCCGGGCACGTTGTCATAAGGAGGCCGCCCGCTGCTAGATACTTTTGGAACGGGCAGTGCTGCAGCTCCTCTCCCAGCGGCCCGCGGTCTCCTGTGATCTTCCAGTGCCGGCAGCATGGTAAAGAGACACTACCGGATGTGTCAGGCAGCCTCTATCATGAATTATAGAGGCTGCAGGGGCAAGCGACCCAAGCAGTGTCTCTGTACTATGCTGCCTGCAGCGGAAGATCACAGAAGACCGCGCGCTGCCGGGAGAGGAGCTGCTGGGAACGGGTGACAGGTGAGGTTTTGTTTTTGTTTTTTTTCTGGTGGGGAAGTGCGCTGGCCGGGCTGGTGTCAATAGTAGGGCACTGCACAGAGGGGAGGGTCTGGATTGGGTGACTATATGAGGCACTATTGGGGCGTATTGGCTACTATATGGGGGGTATTAGATACTATATGGGGCACCATTGGGGGGTATTGGCTACTAAATGGGGCACTATTGGTGGGTACTGGATACTATATGGGCATTATGGGGGTATTGGCTACTATATGGGGGTATTGGCTACTATATGGGGCACTATTGGGGAGATTGGATACTATATGGGGAACTATGGGGGTATTGGCTACTATATGGGGCACTATTGGGGGGTATTGGATACTATATGGGGAACTATTCGGGGTAGTGGATACTATATGGGGCACTAGATACTATACCGGGCGCTATGGGTGGATTAGATACTATACCAGGCACTATGGGGTATTGGCTACTATATGGGGCACTGTGGGGGATTGGCTACTATATGAGGCACTGTGGGGGGATTGGCTACTATATGGGGCACTAATGGGGGTATTGGATACTATATAGGCACTAAGGGGGTATTGGATACTATATGGGCCACTATTGGGGGGATTAGATACTATACCAGGCACTATGGGGGGATTGGCTACTATATGGGGCACTGTGGGGGGATTGGCTACTATATGGGGCACTGTGGGGGGATTGGCTACTATATGGGGCACTGTGGGGGGATTGGCTACTATATGAGGTACTGTGGGGGCATTAGCTATCATAAGGGGCACTATGTGTGTGTGTGGGGGGGTCAAATGGCATAGTGTGTATGTGAGGGGTAGTGTGTGGAGGAGGTCAGGTGGGGTAGTGTGGTAGTGAAGGGGGTCAGGTGGGGTAGTGTGCGTGGGGATGGTGATCGGGTTAATTGTGGGTTAACAGCAGAGGGGGCATTATTACTATATGGAGGGTACAGCAGAAGGCCTTATTACTATATGGGGACACAGCAGGGGGCATTATTACTATATGGAGGGTACAGCAGGAGGCCTTATTACTATATGGGGACTCAGCAGGGGGCATTATTACTATCCGCTTATGACGGCACTCAGAGGGCCCATGCCCCGGATGTTTTAGGACCCTAGCAACGCCCCTGTACTATATGACGATCTCACCATATGTATACTGCTTGTAGATCAATGGTAGTCTGCTCATCCCGAATGTGCAGGGTAGGAGGATAGAGATAGTAGGGAGCACCTATGTCCCTAATAGGCTCTATGTCAGGTGCACCAAACTACCCCTGCTTGCTAAGGGACCTGTCGGGGTGTAAGCACCCTAATAAAAGCGACCACTGCCCGGTCCAATTCCTCTCCAATGCCCTATGGTCACCCTATCATTTACTGTACTCCAAACTGGTTCCATCCAAAAGGAATAGTCGGGGAGATTGTTACGGCAGCTTGTAGCCGGGGCCAAGTTGTAAAAAAAATACACATAAAAAATGGCCCAAAAAGAACATCACATGTTGGCACAGTCACATGCCCTGGGTGTAGCATATGGCTCCACCCACATTAGGGCATTTTTGCCCTGACAGGTCTCTGAGCGAGCAGGGGTAGTTTGGTGCACCTGACATGGGGCCCATTAGGTACAAAGCTGCTCCCTACTATCTCCATCCTCCTACCCTGCACATTCAGGATGAGCAGACCACCATTCATCTACTAGCAGTATACATATGGGGACTGGTCTATACCATGCAGCAATACTGGAGTTTTTGTTTTTTGGATACTTTGGGGACATCCAGCCTAAATGTAGCACATGCTGCTTTGTCTTTAAGGGAACATTCACATGTACTGTGTTTGCTGCAGATTTTATACTGTGAATTTTATGTTGCAGATTTCTGCTTTGTAGATTAGGGAATAATTTATAATAATAATAATTTTTATCTATATAGCGCCAACAGATTCCGCAGCACTTAACAATTCTGGGGGTACATACATAGACAGAAATCAGACATTACAGAGATATACATATAGTTATCCATACAAGAGGAGTGAGGTCCCTGCTCGCATGCATGAGCTTACACACTATCAGGAGGGGGTGCGAGACAAAATGGCAAAGTGCATCATTGTTCTTGTGGTCCTGCCATCTTTATAAATAAGGCAGTGCAAGTAAGGGTGGGTGAACCTGTCACCAGCCAATGCCTGCATGCACAGGTCTAAGTGCTTAAATTCTTGGTGTGTGTGTGTGTGTAGGGGGGGGGGGGGGGGGGGTGTTGGGTTTTAGGGTAGCAGTCAAAATTAGGGAACCTGGTAAGCCTGCTTGAACAGATGATTTTTGAGGGCACGTTTGAAGCTTTGTGTATTGGAGGTGAGTCTGACAGTCTTGGGTAATGCATTCCATAGAACTGGTGCAGCTCGGGTGAAGTCCTGGAGACGGGAGTGAGAGGTGCGGATTAAGGTGGACGTTAATCGTAAGTCGTTAGAGGAGCGTAAGGCACGGGCAGTAGACAGAGATGAGGGAGGAGATATAGGGAGGTGCAGTACTGTGGAGGGCTTTATGGGTGAGCAGGAGGAGTTTGTATTGTATCCTGTGTTTAATAGGGAGCCAATGTAGTGACTGGCACAGGGGGGAGGCATCTGTATAGCGGCTGGACATGGAGATGAGCCTGGCCGCTGTATTGAGAATGGACTGGAGAGAGGAGAGTTTAGAGGATGGAAGGCCGATTAGTAAGGAATTGCAGTAGTCTAGACGGGAATGAATAAGAGCGACAATGAGAGTTTTAGCAGATTCGACAGGAAGGAAGGGACGGATTTTAGAAATGTTTTTTAGATGCAGATTACAGGAACGTGAAAGAGATTTAATATGAGGAGTGAAGGACAGATCCGAGTCAAATATAACCCCAAGGCAGCGGGCTTGTTGTGTAGGGGTTATGGTTGCACCACAGACAGAGATGTCAGGTGGGGGGCGGTTAGCAGAGGGAGGGAAGACAAGCAGCTCAGTCTTAGCAAGGTTGAGTTTTAGGAATAGGGAGGACATAGCATTAGAGACGGCAGACAGACAGTTACTGGTGTTCTGTAGAAGAGCGGGGGTGATATCATGGGAGGAGGTATGTAGCTGGGTATCATCAGCATAGAGATGGTACTGAAAACCAGACTTGCTGATGATTTGTCCGATGGGTAAAGTGTAAAGAAAGAAAAGGTGAGGACCCAGGACTGATCCCTGAGGAACCCCGACTGTAAGGGGGAGAGAAGATGAGGTGGAGCCAGAAAGTGATACACTAAAGGAGCGGTCGGAGAGATAGGAGGAGAACCAGGAAAGAGCAGAGTCCTTGAGGCCGATAGAGCGGAGCGTGGAGAGGATTTGCTGGTGGTCTACAGTGTCACATACAGATAGAGCAGAGCATGGAGAGGAGGAGCTGGTGGTCTACAGTGTCACATACAGATAGAGCAGAGCATGGAGAAGAGGAGCTGGTGGGCTACAGTGTCACATACAGATAGAGCAGAGCATGGAGAGGAGGAGCTGGTGGTCTACAGTGTCACATACAGATAGAGCGGAGCGTGGAGAGGAGGAGCTGGTGGTCTACAGTGTTACATACAGATAGAGCAGAGCATGGAGAGGAGGAGCTGGTGGGCTACAGTGTCACATACAGATAGAGCGGAGCATGGAGAGGAGGAGCTGGTGGTCTACAGTGTCACATACAGATAGAGCAGAGCATGGAGAGGAGGAGCTGGTGGGCTACAGTGTCACATACAGATAGAGCGGAGCATGGAGAGGAGGAGCTGGTGGGTTACAGTGTCACATACAGATAGAGCAGAGCATGGAGAGGAGGAGCTGGTGGTCTACAGTGTCACATACAGATAGAGCAGAGCATGGAGAGGAGGAGCTGGTGGGCTACAGTGTCACATACAGATAGAGCGGAGCGTGGAGAGGAGGAGCTGGTGGTCTACAGTGTCACATACAGATAGAGCAGAGCATGGAGAGGAGGAGCTGGTGGTCTACAGTGTCACATACAGATAGAGCAGAGCATGGAGAGGAGGAGCTGGTGGGCTACAGTGTCACATACAGATAGAGCAGAGCATGGAGAGGAGGAGCTGGTGGTCTACAGTGTCACATACAGATAGAGCAGAGCATGGAGAGGAGGAGCTGGTGGTCTACAGTGTCACATACAGATAGAGCAGAGCATGGAGAGGAGGAGCTGGTGGGCTACAGTGTCACATACAGAGAGAGCAGAGCATGGAGAGGAGGAGCTGGTGGGCTACAGTGTCACATACAGATAGAGCAGAGCATGGAGAGGAGGAGCTGGTGGGCTACAGTGTCAAAAGCTGCAGATAGGTCCAGGAGAATGAGAAGTGAATGGTCACCTTTAGATTCGGCGGAGAGGAGATCATTAGAGACTTTAGTCAGGGCAGTTTCTGTAGAGTGGTGAGGACGGAAACCAGACTGAAGGGGGTCAAGAAGAGAGTTTTCAGAGAAGTAGCGAGTTAGGCTTGAATAGACCAGACGTTCCAACAATTTAGAGATAAAAGGAAGAGAGGGTTTTTTCAGTAATGGAGTGATGGTGGAGTGTTTGAAAGTCGAGGGGAAGATGCCAGAGGAGAGGGAGAGGTTGAAGATCTTAGTAAGGTAGGTAGTGACAACAGGAGAGAGAGACTGGACGAGGTGTGAGGGAATAGGGTCACTAGGGCAGGTGGTGGGGCGAGAGGAGAAGAGGAGTCTGGAGACTTCCTCCTCTGTCACTGGCTCAAAGGCTGAGAGGATGAGGAGGAACAGTGAGAGGGAATAGGATTAATATTACCTGGGGAATGGGAGATGATCTCCTGGCGGATTGTGTCTATTTTGTCCTTGAAGTAGTTGGCTAAGTCTTCAGCACAGAGGTTAGTGATGGGTGTCTGAGGTTTGGGTTTAAGGAGAGAGTTGAGGGTATCAAAGAGACGTTTTGGGTTATGGGAAAGAGAAGAGATCAAAGTGGTAAAGTAGGATTGCTTAGCAGAGTGAAGAGCAGAGTAGTAGCTTCTAAGCATAGACTTATAATGTAGAAGGTTGGCTGTTGTCTTGGATTTCCTCCACAGACGTTCAGCACACCTAGAACACCATCTGAGGCCCCATTCACACGTCCGTGTCAGTTTTTACTGTCAGGAAATCCTGATCAGGAGGCCTCAAATGTCATCAGGAAAGTATCAGGATTTCCTGACAGTAATCCGTTTTTACCATCAGGAAACCATCAGGAAAAACCTTCAGGATTTCCTGATGAGATAATATGGTCTAGTATGCCAACATAAATCACAGGTACCTGTGTACCTGGATGGCCACAGGCTGCAGAACTACAACTCCCATCATGGCCTGTCAGCAAGGCATGATGGGAGTTGTACGTCTGCAACCTGGATGGCCACAGACTGAAGAACTACAACTCCCATCATGGCCTGTCAGCAAGGCATGATGAGAGTTGTAGGTCTGACCCTTGGATGGCCACAGACTGCAGAACTACAACTCCCATCATGGCCTGCCAGCAGAGCCATGATGGGAGTTGTAGTTCTGCAACCTGGATGGCCACAGGCTGCAGAAGTACAAGTCCCATCATGACCTGTCAGCAAGAAATGGTGGGAGTTGTAGTTCTGCAACCTGGATGGCCACAGGCTGCAGAACTACAACTCCCATCATGGCCTGCCAGCAGAGCATGGTGGGAGTAGTAGTCCTAAGGGGTAATCTCACCTGTCCTGCATCCTGCTCTGTCGGGGCCGCGAGGTTGGGGTCCGGGTCAGAGTGCAGTGCTGAGGTCCGGGCGGCGGCGGCGGTCGGAGGTTCCCGGGGAAGGCAGGGGGGGGGGGGGGGAGAGGGTCAGATGAGAGCCGGAGTTCCGGTGGTGAGGGTGGGGCGGGGGTGTTGGTAGCGGGTACTGGGGGTTAGGCGGCGCGGGCGGGGATCTGCACCGCACTCTGGCCGGCCAGCCCTGTAGTGCCAGGCAGAGTGTGCGGTGCGGGGGGGATGGGGGTGTGCGGGTGATCGGACGGCGGCCGAGGCTGGCTCTCTACCAGTCCGGAATCGCGGGCACTTTCCTGTTTGGGGTATAGGGGGTGCAAGTTTGTCCAGGGTGGTTTTGAGGGTGACATGGTATTGTTTGGCAGCCAAATTAGGACAGGAGAGGGAAGAGGTGGGGGGCAATGATAACTGTTCGGTATCTAGCAGTTAAACCTACATAAGAACATCAACCTCCCAATCGTATTCAAATACGAGATTTTTACAAAATACATATATCCCCTACAAGAAAAATCCCCCAAAAATTATTATTGTCCACCACCATGAATTGAGAAAAGTTCATAAATTTTATTTCAGACAAAACCAGTCCCCCCATAAAAAACATATACACTACAGACATTTAAAATCATATAAATCAGGAGTCAGGAACATCTATTCACAAAAAGGGTAATTAATATTTGAGAACAGAAAATCATAAATAATAAACAAAAGTTAAGCAAACTAAGGGCACTGGGGATCGAGAGGTATAAATATAAATACGTAATACAGAGCAGTGTATATAATACAATACTGGCAAAATTCATACAGTCCAAAGCCAGGGAACAAGAGAAAGCTATATTGCACAACCAATCTATTGCACATGGATAGTATCCACTCTATATTGCACCAAAACCATTCGGCCTACAAATCATATGGGTAAAATTGCATTTGTCCCTTACTGCTCAGCTCAGATACTTAAATCTGGAGAAAAGACCCCAATTAGACCCGAGTACCCCCCGACACTTCCACCATGTCCCCCTGTACCGACCCAGTGGCCATGCGTCCTGACTCCACTTCTCCACACTCCAACGCGTTTCGCTACCGCTTTGTCCAGGAGCGATGGAGTGGGAGAGTGGAGGGCCCATTTTATATGCC
Organism: Dendropsophus ebraccatus; assembly: GCF_027789765.1. Lineage (NCBI taxonomy): Eukaryota > Metazoa > Chordata > Amphibia > Anura > Hylidae > Dendropsophus > Dendropsophus ebraccatus. Next base: position 32,195,824 of record NC_091466.1, read on the forward strand.
ATACACACCTGGGGCCGTAGTAATCACCGGACGTCACTATCGGTGCGTCCGTCCGCGTCACAGTCCCGGACGTCCCACGTCATCACGCGCCGGCGCACAGCAATGACGCCGAGGCCTCATCACCACACGTCAATTGACGCGAATAACGGAGGATTCCCGGACATGCGCAGAAGGACGCACAACATCCGGACGCCATATGGGTTGCTGGCAAATGTAAGGGCAATAAGTAGTCATGGTCATATTATACTTATCTAAGGCTATATCTTCATCACTTATCATAACATGTAGTTACCGGAAATATCTAGTCACCATGTTAACTGGATAGCAAATTATTCTTGTTGTAGTAAAAAAATACAAAAATAAACAAATAAATGAAATAAAAGATAATAAATAATAAAATAATAAATGATAACTGATAAATAAAATAAAATAAATCAAAAATCCTAAATGGTGAATTCATTTGTTACCAAATCAAGGTGATAAAGTGATTGTGCAGTGCAATTAAAGTGCAAGTGCCATGCAGTGAATAAAAACACAACAAACAAAAAAATGCATAGTGCGTGATCAACAAAAATGAATGACTTCACATCCTAAGTATACATAAACAGTGATGAACTATGAACATATAAATTATTTAAAATGATGAGATGTGTTGTGTGTGTGTCTATATGTGAAAATATGTGTGATGTTATGAGTGTGTGTGAACAATGTGTGTTATGTGCACAATATGTGAGTGTATACTACCTAAATTTATATAGTGAGTGTGACAATTCATGGTGGTGGACAATAATAATTTTTGGGGTATCTAGCAGTTGTTGGGTGTCTATAGCGCGTAGGTTCCTATATGTGAGTGAGGTCGGGGTGTCAAGAGGAAATAAATGATTGAGCGCATAGAAAATGCAATTGTATAACTCTGCAAATGGCCGTCAGCAAAGACCCAGGCTTCCCTTGTATTCTCTCTCTATCACCTCTCTGCCTGTGTCTGCAGCTCTGTACCTGGTATGGACCTGACAGATTCCCCTGAAAGCTGAGCTGTGATTGGTTGCTGTGGACCTGACAGATTCACCTGAAAGCTGAGCTGTGATTGGTTGCTGTGGGCCAGCGACACCAGTTTCAGTGTTAAGCTATGCGCACACAATGTATTTTTTATGACAAGAACGGCCGTTCTTGTGATAAAATAATGCACTGCATTGAACTCTATGCAAACAGCATCTTTTATTCACACGCTGTATTGAACAATGGCGGTTGTTAGCTACAGCCACACAAACAATTGACTTGTCTATTATTTACGGCCGCTAGTGCAGGAACAACGGCCGTTGTTCAAACTGTGCACACATTGAACTGTATGGCCATTCTGATGGCTGTATATTGAACAGATGTCTATGGTTAATTGGATTCCAGGCACACCCAAACCTGCCTGCAATCCAAATAGAAATAAAACAGTGACCGTTGTTTGACACTGCCAACAACAACAACAGTTTGATACATCTGGGCCATCGCTGCTCCCATCCATAAACAGCGCCACTATTGTCCCCGGTTTTTCTGTGGTATTGCAGCACATTTTCTAGTGAAGTGAATAAAACTGAGTTGTAATACCACATAACACCTGAGGATCAGCATGGCGCTGTTCTTCAAATAAATCAGAAATAAATAAATCAATACATTTATAATTCTGGATAACTCACATAAACCCCTAGATCTAAGATAAAAGCTTACACTGATTTGTTAGTTTATTATCCGCATTTTACCACAAATAGGGTGTGCAGTATATAGGAGAGTTTTCTATGCAACACAATATGACTGTATATGTATGTGTGACACAATATGACGGTATATTACCCCAATGTGTACTGGATGGGATTCTAATAAAATTATCCACAGACACTGATTACTCATCTACCTTCATTATATTCATCTGCGGCGCTGGTTTGGGGAATTTGTACTTTTTATTGATATTCCGTCACCATTTTGATGGCCGCCATATTGGATCAAGGGTAAATTTTCCAATGGGAAGGTGGTCATGTAGCACATAAAAAAAAAAAAACAGAATTTTCTCAGAAATGGATTGCCACAATCAGGTTTGCAATATCTCTCTTGTTCAGATATCTCGTTTTACCGTTTGTAATTGTATTTTTCAATAAAGAAAAAAAAAACAATTGGCCAAGACAAAGATGGCAAAGGTATAAGTAGAAGTATGAGTGTAAAAAACTAGAAATACCTTGCGTTGAAAAGATACTTCACACCTGTTCACAAACATAAGTGTGCTGGTTCACAAACAGACACCCAGCTAGAAAAGAGTGGGGTCCTCCTAGCCAGAGCTCCGATTCTGCAGATTATTGCTCCTTGTAATAAAGACAATGATCATCGACTGATTGGTTATTTTTGGTCCTGACCTACAAACATTGGCCGCCGACTGCGCATCACTACGTGTAATAATGATGCACGGCCGATGGCTGATGACTGTATAAAGAAAATAATAAAGTATATACATACCTCTGCCCGCTCCCCGATGCTTCTGCCCGCTCCCCCATATTTTCCTGGCTTCTGCCCGTTGTCCGCAGCTGCCAGTGGAACTTCACAGACCGTCTCTGAAGTTCCACCAGCGGCTAAGGACAGCGGGCAGAAGCAATGAAGATACTGGGGAGCAGTATGCAAGAGCAATGTGATCGGCTTAGTAATCCCGCTGTCTGCCCTCTCCATGGAAAAGTAGAGACAGCCCCAGGGCCACATGGAAAAACCTAGATGTTATCCATATGGTCCTCGGGCTGCCCCCCACCTTCTCCACAGAGCGGACTGACAGCGGGATTACAAATCTGACCATTTTACTTCATAGCCCACTAAATCAGCCCCCCGTCTGTTTTTGGAAGAAATGAGTGTGTGTCTAATCCTGGATGAGCAGTGTAATAGTGCCCCCACCTACACCCTATCCCATCCAAGCACATAGGTCAGATGGGCACAGAAGGAGGTCTCATGCTCAGCAATATACCAATGTCCTCTGCTTACTCTCTCTATTTCCTATTTCAGGCTGGACTGGATGACGGCGAGGGTGAGTTTTGTCTATAATATCTCTATGTATCTATGTATCTCTACAATGTATAAAGCAGTTCTCTAAACTAACGCTTTTCTATTTTTTTTCTTTAGATGAAGAATCGGATTTCGGGTGAGTAAATCTAAACTGAAGATATAAAACTTGTGTGACCCTATAATTCCTCCCCTATAGACCCCGATCATCACTGATGTCTCTAATGTGTGTTAGGTTTTCACTATCTTCTCTATTCTATCACTAACAGGAGCGACATCGACGACATCGCGGAGGATTCGGACGATTGGGAGTAAGTATCTCATAGTCTCGTCTTAAACAACAAGCCTATAAAAATTACAGGTGTTAGGAGCTTTTTTTTGTTGTTTTTTGACGGGTAATTCAGCAAAAAAAAATTATTTTGAATCAACAGGTGCCAGAAAGTGGCAGAGATTTGTAATTTACTTCAATATAAAAAAATCTCCAATACTTATCAGCTGCTATATGTCCTGCATGAAGTGGTGTATTCTTTCAGTCTTTTCAGTCTGACACAGTTGCTCTATGCTGCCATCTAAGTCTGGGACAGGAACTGCACTGTAGCAAATCCCCATAGAAAACCTTTCCTGCTTTCCAGACTGGAAAGAATACCACTTCCTGCAGGACATTCAGCAGCTGATAAGTAATGGATGACTTGGGATTTTTTAATGGAAGTAAATTACAAATCTCTAAATCTCTGGCACTTTTCTGGCACCAGCTGGTTTGAAAGGAAAAACTTTTTGCTTAACAATCCTTTCTACTACCTTCTTATTGGTGAAGTTCTGCCAGAAAACTGATGTCTCTAACGTGTGTTTGGTTCTCACCATCTTCTCTATTCTATCACCAACAGCAGCGACGACATCGATGAGCGTCTGGAGGATTTGGAGTAAGTATCTCATAGTAACATATAGTATAGTAATATAATCAGTCACAGACATGTTTGCAGGGGATCACGTGTTAAAAAACAAAACTTTGAAAAACAGCATTTGGAGCTTTCTGCATTTTGGAGTGCCAGAGATTTGTCATTTACTTAAAAATCTCTACTCTTCCAGTACTTATCAGCTGCTGCACGTCCTGCAGGAAGTGGTGTATTCTTTCCAGTCTGACACAGTGCTCTCTGCTGCCACCTCTGTCCATGTCATGAACTGTCCAGAGCAGCAGCAAATCCCCATAGAAAACCCACTTCTACTCTCCAGACTGGAAAGAATACACCACATCATGCAGGACATGCAGCAGCTGATAAGTAATGGAAGACTTAAGATTTTCAAAGTAATAGGTTCAATGGATTCAAAGTAATGGGTACAATAAAGGAAGCGCTTATATGTCTCCTACCTGCCGGATCCACTCCTGGCTTTGGCTCAAAAATTCCAGTGGCAGATTTCCAAAAAAACTGTCTTGTGTGAAACCAACCTCAATCACATGAACTGTAAAGTGAAAAAACAAAAACTTTTTTTTTCTTTACAATGAATGTCATTGCATATCAACAATCAAAAATAAATATACAAAAATATAAATGTCATCCATCCATTTGAAGTGAAGGAGGCGGGATCCGTTTCAAGTCCGCTCAGATCCCGCCTCCTTCACTGAGTGGCTGAGCGGACCTGAGAAGTCAAGTCTCGGGAAGCGGCTGGAAATCGGGCACCGGAGCGCCGCGATGCGGGACCTGCCGCTGGAACCGGGGAGGTGAGTGGACGGCTTTTTCCTCGGCCACCTCCTCCCTGGTCCCAGTAGAAAAGTGCCCCCCCCACTGGAGTACCCCTTTAACAAAACACACAGCACATATGTAAAGAATAGACGCCATACCTAGAGCACACACCAAGGTCCCAAAGTGACGGAAACCACCAAGAAGACAAAATCACTGATTGTGGTGACTTTCACATCTCATCCCAAATCCCCAGTGCTAACAGCGCATTTATAGTCCCATCATCTGGTCTAATAAATCTGGGCCAGTGGATTTCCAATGTACATGTTTCTATAAAACCTCCCCCAACATGCAGCACTTGGAGGACAGACTAATATCCCCTTTATAATATGCAATTATTTTTTATTATTATGTAATAGGTGGAAGATGGCCGTGATGGACGCCCCGTGGATTTTCAGGTAATTACACTACATTAAAACAGCAGAAAAAATCAAATAAATCATTTTTACAATAGCTTTTGCTCCCGCTCGCACAAATCTCTGCCCGTTCCATAGACTCCGTTCTATGGCCGGTCAGATTCCGCCACCCACCCAAAGAATTGACTTGTCACTAGAACGGAGTCTATGGCACGGGTGGAGATGTGGTCCAGCGCGTGTGGCCTAATCCGAGGCGGGTTACTAGTAAGTAATTGAAGAGGAAAGTTTTCTGCTTGAAATTCCTCTATTCAGCTCTGGCAGAATAGGAGCAGAATTCAAACCCCATTGACTTCTATAGGATTCCCCTGGAGGAATCGGCCCAAAAAATTTACATGTCAATTCTTTGTCGGATGGCGGATCCGTGTCAGAAAATTCTGATGGAAAATTCTGCTGTGTGAATAACAGAGCGGAAATCCCATTGAACACAATAGAAAATTGCTCTATTCATTATTTATGGGAAGAATTTCACGCGGAAATTTAGGGTGTGTTCACATTATGGAATCTGCACGAATAACCTGCCATGGATTCCACTGCTCGCATCTCCTCCTGTTCCATTGACTCCATTTTATGGTCGGGGGATTCCGCCATCCGCACAAAGAATTGAAATGTCAATTCTTTGGGCAGATGTCAGAATCCGCTCGATTATAGAATGGAGTCTATGGGACAGGTGGAAAGGCACACGGGTGCGAGCAGGGGCGAGCGGCGGAATACACTGGAGATTATCCGTGCAGATTCTGAAGTGTGAACACACCCTAAGAGCAGATCCTGCTTCAAATTCCTGGCCTATTCCTCAAGGGGAAAACTGGCAGTGATGACAAGGGGTTAATAAATATCCTGATGGATTTCATGTTCTTATTGAGATATCACAATAAATAACATTTTCTGATAGTTTCAAATGGGACCAAGTACCAATCCTCCTAACCAACCCTATGTTCTCTGTTACAGAGACGACAAGTACCCGCTCTACAGTTGGATCCCGAGCCTGGAGACCATCGTGTAAGTATGAAGAAGCAGCGGAGATATAATCATCCATCTACATGATATGACAATATGAGTCCATTTATATCTGTGTTCCCCACCAAATACTCACATATGTATATTCACATATCCCCAAACACTATGGGGCAGATTTAACACACGAGCTGGTTTCTGATCTATATACAGTGAGACTGACGAAGAGGAGGAAGAGGACGAGGCTGCGGACATCGCCTGGTGAGGGCTCAAACCTTATAGTATTGGGAATACATGTTTATTTTTTAACCATCCTGTATAGAGAGAGGAGCGTGGGGAGGACAGGATAGGGGGCGCTCTAGTTAGACATAGAATCCTATTTTCTATTTATTTTTACTGCATCTTCCCCTATAGACTCCGATCATCCTGAGGATGTCTCTAAATATCATTATTGTCTCTTATTAATGACGTTCTGCCAGAAAACTCATGTCTCTAATGTGTGTCTGGTTTTCACTATCTTCTCTATTCTATCACTTACAGGAGCGAGGACGACACCGAGGAGGACACAGAGGATTGGGAGTAAGTATCTCATAGTCTCGTCTTAAACAACAAGCCTATGGAAATTACAGTGTTAGGAGTTTTTTTTAAAGGGGTATTTCAGCAAAAAAAATTCTTTCAAATTAGCTGTAGCCAGAAAGTGCCAAAGATTTGTAATTCAATTCTATTAAAAAAAAATTCCAGTACTTCTCAGCAGCTGTAGGTTCTGCAGGAAATGGTGTATTCTTTCCAGTCTGTTGCTCTCTGACATCTAAGTCTGGGACAGGAACTGCCCAGAGCTGTAGCAAATCCCCATAGAAAACCTCTCCTGCTTTCCACAATAGAAAGAATACCACTTCCTGCAGGACATACAGCAGCTGAGAAGTAATGGAGGACTTGAGATTCTTTAATGGAAGTAAATTACAAATCTCTGGCACTTTCTGGCACCAGCTGTTTTGAAAGAAAAACTTTTTTGCTGAACTATCCCTTTAATTTTACATTAGTTGTATTTTTTCTAGCAAAATTTGTAGCATTTGGTTAAATGTAAAACTAAAAATGTAAAACTTGTGTGACCCTATAATTCCTCCCCTATAGACCCCGATCATCACTGATGTCTCTAATGTGTGTTAGGTTTTCACTATCTTCTCTATTCTATCACTAACAGGAGGGACATCGACGACATCGCGGAGGATTCGGACGATTGGGAGTAAGTATCTCATAGCCTCGTCTTAAAAAACAAGCCTATGAAAATTAGTGTAAGGAGATTTTTTATTTTTTAAAGGGGTAATTCAGCCAAAAAAATTTTTCAAATCAACTGTTGCCAGAAAGTGCCAGAGATTTGTAATTTACTTTGTAATTTACTTCTATTAAAAAAAAAATCTCCAATACTTATCAGCTGCTGTATGTCCTGCCGGAAGTGGTGTATTCTTTACAGTCTGACACAGTTGCTCCCTGCTCCCACCTCTGTCTGGGACAGGAACTGCCCAGAGCAGTAGCAGATCCCCATAGAAAACCTTTCCTGCTGTCCAGACTGGAAAGAATACCACTTCCTGCAGGACATGCAGCAGCTGAGAAGTAATGGAGGACTTGGGATTTTTTAATGGAAGTAAATTACAAATCTCTGGCACTTTTCTGGCACCAGCTGATTTGAAAGAAAAAAAAAATGTTTGCTGAACTATCCTTTTCTTATTGGCCAGAAAACTGATGTCTCTAATGTGTGTTTGGTTCTCACTATCTTCCCTATTCTATCACCAACAGCAGCGACGACATCGATGAACGTCTGGAGCATTTGGAGTAAGTATCTCACAGTAACATATAGTATAGTAATATAATCAGTCACACAGACAAGTTTGCAGGGGGATCTGGTATTAAAAAACAAACCTATGAAAAACAGCATTTGGAGCTTTCTTTTTTTTTTAAAGCGGTATTTCAGCAAAAAAATAAATAAACCTTTCAAATCAACAGGTGCTACAGAGTGCCAGAGATTTGTAATTTACTTACAAATCTCAATTCTTCCGGTACTTATCAGCTGCTTTATGTTCTGCAGGAAGTGGTGTATTCTTTCCAGTCTGACACAGTGCTCTCTGCTGCCACCTCTGTCCATGTCATGAACTGTCCAGAGCAGCAGCAAATCCCCGTAGAAAACCTCTCCTGCTCTCCAGACTAGTAAGCAAACACCACATCATGCAGGACATACAGCAGCTGATAAGTAATGGCAGAGTTGAGATTTTTTCATAGATTACAAACCTCTGGCATTTTCAGTCACAAGTTGATTTGAATTTTTTTCTCTTTTTTTCATGTTACATTACTTGTATTGTTTTCTAGCAAACCTTGCCGCATTTTGTTTAAATAAAGTGTTTTTCTTGTGTCTGATTTTTGTGGTTTTTCCCCATAGCAGAACATGTGATTCATTGGTTTCCCTTTGAGGCTGCATTTACACATGCCAGTTCTTTGGAAAGCTGCCATTGCAGTTTTTGAGCCAAAACCAGAAGTGGATTCAAAGTAATGGGTACAATAAAGGAAGCGCTTATATGTCTCCTACCTGCCGGATCCACTCCTGGCTTTGGCTCAATAATTACAGCGGCAGATTTCCAAAAAAAACTGTCTTGTGTGAAACCAACCTCAATCACATGAATTGTAAAGTGAAAAAACAAGAAACGTAACAAAACACACAACACATATGTAAAGAAAAGACGCCATACCTAGAGCACACACCAAGGTCCCAAAGTGACGGAAAACACCAAGTAGACAAAAGCATTGATGGCGGTGACTTTCACATCTCATCCGGCTCCAGCATTTTTCTGCTAATAAGGAAAGGGAGGTTTTTGATAAGAATTCCAATAAATATAAAGCAGAGACAGTTGAAGTGAATTATTCTAGAGTTACCCACTCTTGACACTTCCTTAATACTTCTCAACACTTTCTCCCACCTATCTTCATCTATCCTCCCGATTACTCCCTCCCATTTATCCTTACTTTTAGTCCCTATATGTTGTTCCATTATAAGGTGCGAGTATATTGTTGTGATCTCTTTCTTTTTAATTGATCCACTCCTTAATTTTGTAACTAATGGGCTGGGGCTACATCCTTGCAACTTACTATTATTCTGACTTGCAACTAACGCTTTTCTGCATCTAACATAAGAGAACCAGTGTCTTTCCTCTATCTTGTATTCTGCTTTTAGACTGTCCCAACTCTTTATGATGTTTCCGTCCATTATATCTCTGTTCTCACCCCCACCCCATCCAATACTTTTACTACTCCCAATTTCCTAACTTCTCCTAACTCATCATTTAACCATAATGGGGCAAATTCCATTACTCCCTGATTATTTAGAGATTTTTTTTACCCACTCCCACGTTCTAACTAAGGGCCCTATTCCACCGGCCGATTATCGTTTGCATAATCGTTAACGATTAACGATCTCAAACGACCGCTATTGCGAAAGACCTGAAAACGTTCACTCATTTTCCATGGAACGATAATCGTTACTTATGATCGTAATTGTAATCGTTTTTTCTTCGCTATCTACTGCGAACGACCGAACGATGTCTTATTCAATGCGAACGATTTGCGAACGTTTTGCAAACGAGCAATGATAAAAATAGGTCCAGGTCTTATAAAGCGATCAACGATTTCTCGTTCGGTCGTTAATCGTTAACTGCATTTCAACCGAACGATTATTGTTTAGATTCGAACGATTTAAAGATAATCTAAACGATAATCGTCCGGTGGAATAGGGCCCTAAGGTCTTTACCATTACCAAATTACTCCAAGCTTTCTTCCCCAGAACTCCTGTCTCCATATCTGCATATCTCTACATGTAATAGTGATGTGCGGCTGATGGCTGATGGCTGTGTAAAGAAAATAATAAAGTATATACATACCTGCCACACTCTCCGGTGCTTCTGCCTGCTCCTCGGTATCATCCCGGCAGCAGCAGCCAGGAAGATACCGGGACTGGGTAGAAGCATTGGGGAGCGTGGCAGGTATGTATATACTTTATTATTTTACACTAAAGGCAAGGGCTACACGGACATCGCTAACAACAAATATATATATACAGTCCATGCTGCACGATTATTGAGCTGGGTAATAGGCTCAGTAAATGAGCGTCGATCTAGCAGATTGGTGCTCATTTACATTGTCAATCAGGCCGTGTAACATGGCGATTTGTCTGAACTAAGGGTGCGTTTACACAGAAAGATTTATCTGACAGATTTTGGAAGCCAAGGCCAGGAATGGATTTGAAAAGGGGATAGATCCCAGTTTTTCCTTTATGACCTGATCCCTGTTTATAGTCTGTTCCTGGTTTTGGCTTCAAAGATCTGTCAGCTAAATTTGTCTGTGTAAACGCACTATAATGCTGCGTTTACACGTAACGATTATCGCGCGAATTTGCGCGATAACAGTCAAATTCGAACGATAATCGTACATGTAAACGCAGTGAACGATCAAACAACGAGTGAGAAATCGTTCATTTTGATCTTTGAACAAGTTCTCAAATCATCGTTGGTCGTTCGCAAAAGTTTCGCTGATCGCTTTGTGTAAACGGTCGTCGCCCGCAGCCCGGCCCCCGCTCCTCCGCAGCCCGGCCACGCATCCTACAGCCCCCTGCGCTGGCTCGATCGCCACCACCGCCGGTTCGATTGCCACCCCCGGCGGCTTGATCGCCACCCCCGCCACGAGCATACCTTACCTGCTCGGCGTAGCGGGTGTTCAAAATTCCCACCTCCCCTCTTCAGTGCATTGATTGGCTGAAGAGGGGAGACGGGAATTTCAAACAGCTCCTCTTCAGCCAATCAGTGCTCCTCTTCAGCGGGAGTGGCGATCGGGGCGGCAGGGGTGCTGATCGGCCGGCGGGGGGGGGGGGGGCAATCGAGCCGCGCAGGGGGCTGTAGGATGCGGGGCCGGGCTGCGGAGAAGCGAGGGCCGGGCTGTGGGCGGGCCGGGCTGCAGACGGGAGGGCTGCAGGCGGGCCTTTGGCCGGCTTAAGCGATCTTAAAACGATCGCAAAACGAATTATCGTACGATATATCGTACCGTCTAAATGCTGATTGGAGCTAGGAAAGCAGTGGCACCTTACAGGTTAAGCCAAACCTTTAAGACACCTACAGGTACACAGGAGGGATCTGATGCCTAGCAACATCCCCTTGGGTATTTTAAAAAATGTCCTTTGATTTAATATAAAAAAGTAAGAAGACTTTTTTTTAAGGTGAACTCGCATATTGTACTTTATACAGAGTTTTTTTTGCATAGATTTTGTGCAAAATTGTCACAAAAATATTCCATCCCAAATCCCCAGTGCTAACAGCGCATTTATAGTCAGATCATCTGGTCTAATAAATCTGGGCCAGTGGATTTCCAATGTACATGTTTCTATAAAACTTCCCCCAACATGCAGCACTTGGAGGACAGACTAATATCCCCTTTATAATATGCAATTATTATTTTTATTATTATGTAATAGGTGGAAGATGGCCGTGATGGACGCCCCGTGGATATTCAGGTAATTACACTACACGAAAACAGCAAAAAAATCTAATACATTATTTTTACAATAGTTTTCGCCCCCGCTCGCACACATTTCTGCCCTTGCCATAGACTCCATTTTATGGTCGGACGGATTCCGCCGTACACCCAAAGAATTGACTTGTCATTGGTGGATGGCGGAATCTGACCGGCCATAGAACAGAGTCTATGGCATGGGTGGAGATGTGTTCCAGCGTGAGTGGCCTAATCCGAGGCGGGTTACCAGCGAGGAATTGAAGAGGAAAGTTTTCTGCTTGAAATTCATCTATTCAGCTTTGGCAGAATTCAAGGGGGATTCAAGCAGAATTCAAACCCCATTGACTTCTATAGGATTCCCCTGCTGGAATCGGCCCAAAAAATTGACAAGTCAATTCTTTGTCGGAAGGCGGATGCGCGGCAGAAAATTCTGCTGTGTGAACAACAGAGCAGAAATACCATTGAACACAATGGAATTGCTCTATTCAAATTTTATGGGAAGAATTTCAAGCGGAAATTTAGGGTGTGCTCACATTATGGAATCCGCACGGATAACCTGCCACGGATTCCACTGCCCGCATCTCCTCCTGTTCCATTGACTCCATTCTATGGTCGGGGGGATTCCGCCATCCGCCCAAAGAATTGGCATGTCAATTCTTTGGGCAGATGTCGGAATCCGCCCGACCATAGAATGGGACAGGTGGAGAGGCACACTTGTGCGAGCAGGGGCGAGCGGCGGAATCCACTGGAGATGATCCGTGCAGATTCTGAAGAGTGAACACACCCTAAGAGCGGATCCCGCTTTAAATTCCTCGCCTATTCCTCAATGTGCACATCCCCTTAAGGGGAAAACTGGCAGTGATGACAAGGGGTTAATAAATATCCTGATGGATTTCATGTTTTTATTGAGATGTCACAATAAATAACATTTTCTGAAAGTTTCAAATGGGACCAAGTACCAATCCTCCTAACCAACCCTATGTTCTCTGTTACAGAGACGACAAGTACCCGCTCTACAGTTGGATCCCGAGCCTGGAGACCATCGTGTAAGTATGAAGAAGCAGCTGAGATATAATCATCCATCTCCATGATATAGATTGATTATATGAGTCCATTTATATCTATGTTCCGCGCCAAAAACTCATATTTATATTCCCATATCCCCAAACACTATGGGGCAGATTTATATATGTGCAGCCCTGAGCACATTGAGAAAGGGGCACAAAAAGCTGTGGCCTCCATCTGCTACTAATCAGGGCCGTCTTACCCATTGGGCAAGGTAGGCGGCTGCCCGGGGGCCCTTGCGTCCGAGGGGGCCCCGAAAGTCTTTTTGATCCTGCCAGCGCCGAAATAACAGAAGCCGGGGCCTGTGAGAGATCACTATTAGAGGCCCCATGCTGCTGTTACTTCAGCGCTGGCGGGCCGCGGGAGCGGGATCAGCCGGCATCACTTCGTCGTACGTCCGGACGCCATCGTGACGTCACCACCCCACTCTTCATTGGACGGAGGGCCGCAGTGGACGGCCGCACGATCCGGCCCCGCCTCTCTCCTGTCCACAAGTAGCTGTAGCGGCATCAGGCTTCTCCCCTGCCGCGCTTCTTTACCTCAGGCTGCTGCACGGCCACGGGGGGGAGTATTGTAACCCCCGGAGGATTACTGTGTGTGTTTGGGGCGGGGGATGGCGGTCTGCAGGGATAGTGTGTGGGGAATAGTGTTGGCGGCCGGGGGGTTGGCAGTGTGTGTGTGTAGGAGGAGGAGGATGGGGGTAGTAGTGTGTGTAGGAGGATGGGGGTAATGTGTGTGTGCGTGTAGGAGGAGGATGGGGGTAGTAGTGTGTGTGTAGGAGGAGGAGGATAGGGGTACTAGTGTGTGTGTAGGAGGAGGAGGATGGGGGTAGTAATGTGTAGGAGGAGGATGGGGGTAGTGTGTGTAGGAGGAGGAGGAGGATGGGGGTAGTGTGTGTGGGAGGAGGAGGAGGATGGGGGTAGTGTGTGTAGGAGGAGGAGGAGGATGGGGGTAGTGTGTGTAGGAGGAGGAGGATGGGGCTAGTGTGTGTAGGAGGAGGATGGGGGTAGTGTGTGTAGGAGGAGGAGGAGGATGGGGGTAGTGTGTGTAGGAGGAGGAGGAGGATGGGGGTAGTGTGTGTAGGAGGAGGAGGAGGATGGGGCTAGTGTGTGTAGGAGGAGGATGGGGGTAGTGTGTGTAGGAGGAGGAGGAGGATGGGGGTAGTGTGTGTAGGAGGAGGATGGGGGTAGTGTGTGTAGGAGGAGGAGGAGAATGGGGGTAGTGTGTGTAGGAGGAGGAGGAGGATGGGGGTAGTGTGTTTGTGTGTGTAGGGGGAGGGGGAGGATGGGGGTAGTGTGTGTAGGAGGAGGATGGGGGTAGTGTGTGTAGGAGGAGGAGGAGGATGGGGCTAGTGTGTGTAGGAGGAGGATGGGGGTAGTGTGTGTGTGTGTGTGTGTGTGTAGGGGGAGGAGGAGGATGGGGGTAGTGTGTGTAGGGGGAGAAGGAGGATGGGGGTAGTGTGTGTGTAGGGGGAGGAGGGGGGCAGATGGGGGTAATGTGTTTTTAGGGGGGCAGATGGGGGTAGTGTGTGTGTGTGTGTGTAGGGGGGATTAGATGGGGGCAGTGTGTGTGTAGGGGGGCAGATGGGGGTAGTGTGTGTGTAGGGGGGGGCAGATGGGGGTAGTGTGTGTGTAGGGGGGTCAGAAGTAATTGTACTGGCTAGGTGCGGGGTTGCAAAAATCGGGGGGGGGGGGGGGGGGGTTTGATGGCGGCGGCCGTGGGGGGCCCAATTCGCACCTCTGCCCAGGGGCCCATAATGCTGTTAAGACGGCCCTGCTACTAATTTATCATGGTTTATGCCGAAAAACAGGGAAAAATCAGAGCAGAAACCTACACCTGCTGCGGAGCACTTGTAGATTTCTGCACCTGCTGCGGAGCACTTGTAGATTTTTATACCTGCTGCAGAGCACTTGTAGATTTCTATACCTGCTGCGGAGCACTTGTAGATTTCTATACCTGCTGCGGAGCACTTGTAGATCTCTGCAGCTGCCTTGTGGTAGGTACAGGTCCTGCTGGATTTACTACGGTCTTAATAAATGTCTATATATATTTATATACACAAGCTGGTTTATGTTCTATATACAGTGAGACTGACGAAGAGGAGGAGGCGGACGAGGCTGCAGACTTTTCCAGGTGAGGGCTCAAAGCTTATTGCATTGTGAATAGATGTTTATTTTTTTTACCATCCTGTATAGAGAGAGGAGTAGCAGGAAGACAGGATGTGTATATGTGTGTTTATATGAATATATATATATATATATATATATATATATATATATATATATATATATATATATATATATATACAAGCTGGTGTATGTTCACAGTGAAATCGACGACGACGAGGAAGATGGCGCGGCTGCGGACATCCCCAGGTGAGGGCTCAAAGCTTATAGTATTGTGAATACAAGTTTTTTTGGTTTTTTTACTATACTGTATAGAGAGAGGAGCGACAGGAAGATAGAATGTGTGTGTGTGTGTATATCTATATATATATATATATATATATATATATATATATATATATATATATATACAAGCTGGTGTATGTTCTCTACACAGTGAAATCGACGTCGATGAGGAAGAGGACGTGGCTGACGACATCCCCAGGTGAGGGCTCAAAGCTTATAGTATTGTGAATACACGTTTATTTTTTTCCCATCCTGTATAGAGAGAAGAGCAGTGGGAGGGCAGGATAGGGGGCGCTCTAGTTAGACATAGAATCATATTTTTCTATTTATTTTAACAGCATTTATTCACATTACAAACTGCTGACACTGGGACTTAGTTGTTAAGGTCCCCATACACTTTATACTTTAGCTGGCTGTACCTGCAATATACAGTACTATATGGTCATTGTATAGAGCAGTGTACAGCTCACTACATTACTATTGCAATCACCTTCTTTACAATAAAATATTTAATGTGTAATATAACAATATATTTATATATGAGATGGTTTACGTTCTATACACAGAGAAGAAGAGGAGGACGAGGAGGACGAAGGGATGGCCATGGAGATCCCCAGGTAATGAAACAAAACCTATAACATTGTGAAGCAAGGAATTGTTATTTACCATGCTGTATATAGAGAGAGGGCGGGGGCGCTCTATTTGGAGGTGGGATCTAATTTCTATTGTGGGTAATGGTGAATAGTATATTACTGCAGGTGTGAATAGGGCTGGTAAAAGAGCATTGTTTCTATATAATGTGCTCAGAAATTCTGGTTTCCTTACACTAACCATTGATTTCCCTTCATTTCTTGGTCATTTCTCCTCGGCAGAAGCAGCAGCAGGAGGAGATCCATCTTATCCAGGTAAATATATGGGATGATACATTTACATGATAACACACCTCTATCGCTGCACTGTATATCCTCATGTCATCACTATATATTATATTACCAGTCACATATAATAACCACGAAAGGCCTCATGTACATAATACAGACATACAAGTGACATGGTGCCGCCTGTATCTCACCCACTAGGATAGCACTGAGTCCCCTCTCTCCAGTGTAATGTCTATTCCCCATCACTGCTGACGGGTCTGATCTCAGGAAAGTCATGCTGGTTTTTCTCCTTCCCTTATAGACTGCGGGCGCTGTTCTGCTGCTGCTGCACCACCAAGGAGGAGTAAAGGTGAGTACCCAAAATCCCCTCACACCTCAGATCACTTTTATTCTGACTGTATATTCATATGGAGCCTATATATGTAACCTGTCATTATTAACACATTGCTTGTTATATATCCTATCTAGGTAACACAGCGCCGCCAGAGTGAGGAGAAGACACCCGACCATCTGGAGCTGTCTGGAGGAGGAGGCGTCCAGAACATCAAGTGGTAAATGGGACGCCCATAACATCCGGAGGACATATTTACCACACATGGGGGAGGAGGAGCCCCCTTTTACCATCAGAGATAGGAGGAGTAGACACTCACAACACCTAGAGGGGTCTGGAGGAGGTGCCCTTAAAGGGGTTATCTAGGTAACTAAAAAGGCATTTCCTTCCTCGCCGATGTCTCACGTCTGGTTTGGTCTCCTCTCGCACCATCATCTTCTTACCTGGCAAAACGGAGGCGGCCTGAGACAGTGGGGCAGGTACTTTGTTGTGATTGTCGCATGCGGGTGAAACCAGTGGCGGCCAATGTACAAACAATGTTGCCACTGTCATCACAACATTGCCCGTACATTGACCACTGCTGGCAGCAAGTTTCACCCACATGTGGTGATCACACCATAATACCTGATCTACTGTCTCAGACCTTTGCCAGGTCAGAAGATGTTGGAATGAGATGAGTCCGAACTGGAAGTGAGATGCTGGTAATGGTGGAAATATCTTTTCAGCTCCCCAGATAACCCCTTTTAACATCTAGAGGCAAATTAGGGGCCAGTTACATCCGGAGGATTTATTTGCCTCACAAGGGGGAAGGAGGAGCCCCCTTTTACCACCAAAAATAGGAGGACTAGACTCTAAGAACACCTAGAGGGTCTGGAGGAGGCGCCCTTAAAGGAGTTATCTAGGCAACTAAAAAGGCATTTCCTTCCTCGCCGGCGTCTCACTTCTGGTTTGGTCTACTCTCGCACCATCATCTTCTTATCTGGCAAAACGGAGGCGGCCTGAGACAGTGGGGCAGGTACTTTGGTGTGATTGGTGCATGCAGGTGAAACCAGTGGCGGCCAATGTACAAACAATGTTGCCGCTGTCATCACAACATTGCCCGTACATTGACCACTGCTGGCGGCGAGTTTCACCCACATGTGTTGATCACACCATAGTACCTGATC
This sequence comes from Dendropsophus ebraccatus, assembly GCF_027789765.1. Lineage (NCBI taxonomy): Eukaryota > Metazoa > Chordata > Amphibia > Anura > Hylidae > Dendropsophus > Dendropsophus ebraccatus. Next base: position 32,213,346 of record NC_091466.1, read on the forward strand.
TACTGTCTCAGACCTTTGCCAGGTCTGAAGATGTTGGGATGAGATGAGTCCGAACTGGAAGTGAGATGCTGGTAATGGTGGAAATATCTTTTCAGCTCCCCAGATAACCCCTTTTAACATCAAGTGGTAAATGGGGCGCCCATAATATCAGGAGGATATATTTACCACACATGGGGAAGGAGGAGGCTACTTTTACCATCAGAGATAGGAGGAGTAGACACTCACAACACCTAGAGGGGTCTGGAGGAGGTGCCCTTAAAGGGGTTATCTAAGTAACTAAAAAGGCATTTCCTTCCTCGCCGGCTTCTCACTTCTGGTTTGGTCTCCTCTCACACCATCATCTTCTTACCTAGCAAAACGGAGGCGGCCTGAGACAGTGGGGCAGGTACTTTGTTGCGATTGTTGCATGTGGGTGAAACCAGTGGCAGCCAATATACAAACAATGTTGCCGATGTTATCACAACATTGCGTGTACATTGACCACTGCTGACGGTGAGTTTCACCCACATTTGGCGATCACACCATAGTACCTGATCTACTGTCTCAGACCTTTGCCAGGTCAGAAGATGTTGGAATGAGGTGAGTCCGAACTGGAAGTGAGATGCTGGTAATGGTGGAAATATCTTTTCAGCTCCCCAGATAACCCCTTTTAACATCTAGAGGCAAATTAGGGGCCCGTAACATCAGGTGGGTTTATTTGCCTCACATGGGGGAAGGAGGAGCCCCCTTTACCATCAAAAATAGGAGGACTAGACTCTAAGAACACCTAGAGGGGTCTGGAGGAGGCGCCCTTAGATAAGTTAGCTAGGGAGCTAGAAGGCATTATCTTTCCTTTTGTCTCTCCTCCGGTTTGGTGTCTTCTCATTCTACACTATCTGACTTGGCATAAAGGCGGTGGGCTGAGACAGTGGGGCAGGTACTGGGTTGCGATTGTCACATGTGGGTGAAACCAGTGGTAGCCAATGTACACATGATATTCCATCATTATGCATATATTGGCCACTACCGGTGGGACTGGTTTCACCCACATGTGGTTATCACACCATAGTACCTGGTCTCCCACCTCAGCCGCCACCTATACCAGGTTAGAAGTTGTTGGAATGAGATGTCACCAAACTGGAAGTGAGATGCCGGTGAGAGAGGAAAGGAAATGCCTGTTCAGCTCCCCAGATAACCACTGTAACACCTAGAGGCAAATGAGGCGCCATTAACATCATTGGGGTTCATTTGCCTCAAATGGGGAAAAGGAGGAGGCCCCCTATAACATCAGAAAAAGGGAGAGAAGACTCCTTTAAACATCTGTAGGAGTCTGGAGGAGGTGTCTGTAGCATCCGTAGGCAAATTAACATCCATCAGAACTTGACTGGGCATCCTCCAATATCCGTCTGGCATCAGAAACCACCACCTCCTGATGACCCTCTACACCCCAGGAGCAGCCGGTGAGTATTTCCCATCTGGCACCTGGAGAGTTCAGGAATAATAGCTGCTTGTTCTAGCCCTGGGGCCATTGACACCAGTGATCTTACCACAGCGCTATTATCCCTGAACTCTCCGCTACAGGCCTAGTAAGTATCGCACCTCACAGACACATGACGACTACACACACACACACACATATATATATATATATATACACATAAACATGCACTACACATAGATAGCGGCTGTGATCCTGGGACTTGCTCTGATCGCCACATTTGGGGTCGGGAAGGAATTTTTCCCCTTGAGGACAATTGACTCTTCCCTCTTAGGGGTTTTTGCCTTCCTCAGGATCATCTCAGCCTCACAGCCCCCACAGTCATACATGTCAAATTACTCTCCCTATAACTTGAAATAAAATATCTTTTTTTGCCCCGTTACATCTTTGTGTCTGCGTCTTTATTTCCAGGTAGTGTCCGGATCATTCCGCACATGGTGATACCAAGTCTGGCTGTTTTTAGTTACATTTTTATTTGAAAAATGGGAAAAAGGGGGTTAAATTTTCATCAAGTGGGCAGTTTTCTTATATTTTTTTATTTAACATTTTTTAAAGGTTTCCTATTATTTGGACAAACTTCTGATATGTCATAGTGACACGCTAGAAGATTGTGTGGGTGGGGAAAAGGTGCTGAGACCCTTACTGATTGCTAGAATGAAGGGGCAGAAGTGCAGTAGGTTAATCCCCCCTCATAAGTAGATGCCCCCGGTAGTTAGGCAATTTCCCCATTAGGTGTAGGTGTGTGTGTGTGTGTGTGTGTGTGTGTGTGTGTGTGTGTGTGTGTGTGGGGTTACCTCCTATTGCAGTACACAACGCATGTCACGGCACTCTTGCTTTACTTTATGACAGTCTTCGATACCTGCTTAAACATGTGAACTACACTATGGTCATAAGAAGGAAAATAACAGTGGACCATGGAAACACCAAGTCACATGATCAGGCACAGGTGACAAGTATCCATTACCGCTACACAAAGAACAATACAGCCAATAATACCGCCATACAGTGGTCAGAATCATTTGTACACAAGTTATCACACTGCCGACTATATGAGAGAGTAAAGCACTGATCAGAGGATCTGGAGGATCGGTCAGCTCTCCTGACATGTCTGGTTTAGGAAAAACTCATATTCCCGAAAGCAATTGTGGAGCGTCTCTTCTGAGCTCTGCATTGTGTCACTCCTTTTATTCCTGCTGGAAATGTATGAATAAATGGTCGACTATTTGCTACAAAAATACATACATTTATTTTAATAAAGTTATCTTACAAAGTAATGTAACTGTATTAAAGCAATGTATTAGTAAATTAAGGGGGGTATTTTTGCGTCTCCAGAACAACCTTTATTTGTTTGGCAAAACCAGACTAAAAACCTTAAAGAGGTTATCCAGGATTAGTAAAACATGACCGTATTCCTATAGAAACAGCACCACTCCTGTCCTCAGTTTGTTTATGGAATTGCAGCTTAGATCCACTGAAGTCAATGGAACTGAGTTGTAATACCACACACAACCTGAGGACACGTATGTCGCTATTTGTGGAAGAATGTTTTTCTAATCCTAGATAATTCCTTTAAAGCGAATCTGTCATCCATTGAACACCTACAGAACTAATGACAGTGTTATACACTTTGTACTGCAATGTTAAAGGGAAACTATTACTACTGGTGATATCTCTCACCAGGGGCGTAGCTAAAGGCTGATGGGTCCTGGTGCAAAATGTTAGCTTGGGGCCCCCCATCTCACCCGATCAGGCAAAGTCATATCTAACGTTATATCCAATTACTCTAATGTGCCACCATGTTCTAATGCACTGTCACTGCCTCCACCTCATGTACTGCACTACTTCCCCCTATAATTAATGGACTGTACTGTTTCATTGTCTAATCATTGTATTCGATCTTTGACTCTCCAGCTGAAAAACTACAACTCTCATCATAAACTGCCAGTTGGAAACAATGGGGGTTTTAGTGCTGCAACCTGAAGAGCCACATGCTGCAAAACTACAACTCCCATAATAAACTGTCAGCAGGGCACAATGAAGTTTGAACTTCTGCAACCTGGAGAAGTCACCTGATATCATCTGCAGTCCTATGTAACACCACAGATAACAGTGATATCTCTGAGTACAGATAAAGTAGTAGCTGTCACCTCAGGGCACCCCTACTAAATGATGTTCTACAAAATAAGAAAAGTGTCATACAGGGACTCACAGGTGACGTCTTCTTTGATCTGAGGCGTCACTTTCCCTTTTCCTCTCCATCCGGCCCAGACCTCCATGATGATTCCTTCCAGATACATTTCATCTTTTCAGAACCTGCGAGACAAGCAATTTAGGCTCCGCACATTTATAGCAACTTCCTTCCCTTTCTCCGTCCTGTAGGCTCCCAAAGTAACTGCGCTGTTTGGGATGCCCCCTGTATGTAGGATCCCCTGCTATGCCCCCTGTATGTAGGATTCCCTGCTGTGCCCGCATGAGCTAATAATGCCCCCAGAGGTGCCCCCATGAGCTAATAATGCCCCCAGAGATGCCCCCATGAGCTAATAATGCCCCCAGAAGTCCCCCCCATGAACTAATAATGCCCCCAGAGGTGCCACTATATACTAATAATGCCCCCAGAGGTGCCCCGATATACTAATAATGCCCCCAGAGGTGCCCCCATGAACTAATAATGCCCCCAGAGGTGCCCTTATGAGCTAATAATGCCCCCAGAGGTCCCTTCATATACTAACATTGCCCCCAGAGGTGCCCCCATATACTAATAATGCCCCCAGAGGTGCCCCCATATACTAATAATGCCCCCAGAGGTGCCTCCTTGAACTAATAATGCCCCCAGAGGTGCCCCCATGAACTAATGCCCCCAGAGGTGCCCCATATACTAATAATGCCCCCAGAGGTGCCCAAATATACTAATAATGCCCCCAGAGGTGCCCCCATATACTAATAATGCCCCCAGAGATGCCCCCATATACTAATAATGCCCCCAGAGGTGCCCCCATATACTAATAATGCCCCCAGAGGTGCCCCCATATACTAACATTGCCCCCAGAGGTGCCCCTATGAACTAATAATGCCCCCAGAGGTGCCCCCTATGAACTAATAATGCCCCCAGAGGTGCCCCCAAATACTAATAATGCCCCCAAAGATGCCACCATGAACTAATAATGCCCCAGAGGTGCCCCCATGAACTAATAATGCCCCCAGAGGTGCCCCTATGAACTAATAATGCCCCCAGAGGTGCCCCTATATACTAATAATGCCCCCAGAGGTGCCCCCATATACTAATAATGCCCCCAGAGGTGCCCCCATATACTAATAATGCCTCCAGAGGTGCCTCCATGAACTAATAATGCCCCCAAAGGTGCCCCCATGAGCTTATGCCCCCAGAGATGCCCCATATACTAATAATGCCCAAAGAGGTGCCCTCATGAACTAATAATGCCCCCAGAGGTGCCCCCATATACTAATAATGCCCCCAGAGGTGCCCCCATGAACAAATAGTGCCCCCTATGAACTAATAATGCCCCCAGAGGTGCCCCCATATACTAATAATGCCCCCAGAGAAGCCCCCATGAACTAATAATGCCCCCAGAGGTGCCCCCATATACTAATAATGCCCCCAGAGGTGCCCCCATGAGTTAATATTGCCCCCAGAGGTGCCCCCATATACTAATAATGCCCCCAGAGGTTCCCCCATGAACTAATAATGCCCCCAGAGGTGCCCCTTATGAACTAATAATGCTCCCAGAGGTGCCCCCATATACTAATAATGCCTCCAGAGATGCCACCATGAACTAATAATGCCCCCAGAGGTGCCCCCTATGAACTAATAATGCCCCCAGAGGTGCCCCCTATGAACTAATAATGCCCCCAGAGGTGTCCCCATATACTAATAATGCCCCTAGAGATGCCCCCATGAACTAATAGCCCCTATGAACTAATAATGCCCCCAGAGGTGCCCCCATATACTAATAATGCACCCAGAGAAGCCCCCATGAACTAATAATGCCCACAGAGGTGCCTCCATATACTAATAATGCCCCCAGAGGTGCCCCCCATGAACTAATAATGCCCCCAGAGGGGCCCCAATGAACTAATAATGCCACCAGAGGTGCCCCCCATGAACTAATAATGCCCCCAGAGGTGCCCCCATGAACTTTTAATGCCCCCAGAGGTGCCCCTAAAAAAACAAACATCATACTCACTTGTGTGGCTGCAGGCAGCAGCTCTTCCTCCTCTTCTGGCTCCATCTTGCGAGCCACAGGGACGGGACTTCCGGCAGGCGTGATGACGTCACATCATCACGCCTGCCGGAGAGGTCACGTCCCGGCGTCCCATAGGCTGCTGGTATGAAGTGCCGGCAGCCTATGGGAGGGAATACAGGAGTAGGACGCTGACAGGTCCTGCTCATGTATTCTGATCGCTTTAATGTTCCGCCCGCTCACTGTGCGGGCGGAACATCAAAGCGATCTGTGCATCCCGAGAAGCTGCGCGGCCGCAGCTTCTCGGAATGCTCAGAGACAAGTGGCAAGGGGGGCGGGCGCGGGCCCCCCCTAGCGTAGGGGCCCTGTCGCCATGGCGACCGCTGCGACCCCTATAGCTACGCCACTGTCTCTCACACAGGGCGCTGAGGATGAAGTTACGTTTCTTCCATTCATCCTCAGCACAATTTCTGTGATATTAGGAGTTAAATCCCTATGTTATAAGTTGTTTTCGTGCACTGGGGGTGGGGCTACAGCTCCAACATGTACTGATCTGCCCCCTGGCCGCTCCCCCCCCCCCTAATGAATATCAGCAGAGCGGGCTGGACAGTGCACCAAAACAACTTATTAGCATACGGATTAATCTCCTCATATCCCGGAAACGGTGCTGAGGATGAAAGCAAGAATCCTTCTCATCCTCAGCGCTCCGTGCACTATAGGAACATATAGTTCCTCATAAGGTTTAATAAATCTCCCCCAATATCTTTATTTACCATCTTCGCATCTTTTTTTTTCAAAAATTTTTTTGCAGCACTACAGTCAAGGAGGGATTAAGTGCAGCAGAAATCTTGTGGGATTATTTGTCAAAGGGAAAATCTGTGCCATTTCCACACCAATAACCACAGTGGAAATCTAATGTGGGTCTATGTATGAGGTGATACCTGCGGCTCAGCCATCTCTGTCCCCACCTGATCCTCAGGGGCGTCACGCCCGCTCCTCATCTGCCTGACGTTCTCCAGTTGTTGAGCTTTTTGTCAGTCTCCTTCATATTCTACCTGTATCCTTCTCCTGCTGCTCCAGGGGATGAGGCCTTCACAGCCTGGCCTGACAACCAGTCAACAAAGAGGGGAATTTAGCAGAAGAATGACCAAGAAGTTCCCCTATTTAGTGTCACGTGTGCATCCAGCTACCCTCTTCTCAGCACGATCTATCATCCATTTTTATAGCCACGTTCAGACAATCCGTCCAACACTTGGCGTTTTTCTTGTAGCCACATCCCCTCACCAGAGCAATTACGATTTGCTCTTGTGAGTTCCCCTAGTGGTTCAGCTTTGTGTGCGGTGGATGGCATGATTGGGCGAACAATAGTATTGCCAGCTATGGGCTTGTGATACGTGTTGGTACTCACTGTCTGTTCGTGTATATTGCCAACTAAAGTTAAGTCTATAAAGGAAATGCTTTAGGTATTCCACTCCAATGTGAACCTCAAGTGTAAGGGGTTGGCATTAAGAGAATTACCAAAGGCAGGTATGGCGATGTAGGGGCCAGTTTTTCTTGTATAGGCAATGAACATGAACACTGGCTTTTCTCCTAGAAGAAGAAAAAACTAACTAGAGGTAGCTAGTAAAAAATTAGCGGAACAAAAGGAGATTGTGCTAAAATTTTGTAGTGACCCGGAATTTGCTAACAAGGAGGACCAACTGAAATCATCAGTTGAACACTACCAATACCATCTGAAGGAAAGGAAGCACGCTCAATTCTCCAGGGATCTCCAGGATTTCAGAGAGAAAAGAGCCTATACAGTTTTGGAAAAACAAAAGAAGAGTAGGGAGCAGGAAACGGACCTGTCATCATCAGATACAGAGGCCTCTGACACTGACACCCAACCAAGGGAGGGAAACAGGAGAACAGGGAGGACTAGAGGCGACCCTAATAGGTCACGTAGTAGACCGCCCGCATCTGGACAATATAACAACAACACATGTGGCGACAGCTCTTCTACATCGTATGCACCTTCCTCAGCCCAACCTTTTTTAGGGAAGAAACGGGGGAGGGGAAAGTATGGACCTCCATCCCGATGAACACATAAAAGTACTCTCATATGGCCTTTCTTTTGTACCCACCACTGACTATGACCCATTCACCTGGACGAAGGACATCAATCTGTTTACAAGAAAACTGAAATGGCACAAAACATACAGACAGAAGGACAGAAGGGACTGCCAGGAGCTTGGCATCTGTATAGAAGACCTACCTGCAGTTAGGGAGCTTACGGGACTACTTGAGACTAACACGAGATCTAGGGGAAGCGGCCCCTTCACAGACTGTAAGCCTAAAAGCACCAAGTTCCCACCGGTGGGAGACATCTCTTGTATTGAGGTATTCTAGGACTTGGTAACTAGGGACCTTCAACAGCTGACACCAACACAGCACTTCCACAACCTCAGCTACAGCCAACGTTCGGCACTTAGAGACCTGCAAAAGAATCCCCAACTTGTAATCAAGTCTGCGGATAAAGGGGGTAATATCGTGTTGCTGAACAGGAAGGACTATGTAGATATGTGTGTCAGACTTTTGAAGGACCAGAACACCTATGAAATCTTGACTGCTAACCCCACAAAAACCTATACTGATGAGTTAAAAGGGATCCTACGACAAGCCAGAGAGCTAGATCTAATTGATGAGAATGAATTTCTCTTTCTCCTCCCCAGGGCACCCATTACTCCTACATTTTACGCACTGCCAAAGATCCATAAGGGGACAACACCACTAAAGGGTAGACCAATAGTCTCCAGTATTGGGAGTATCACGCATAATCTAGGAATATATGTGGATAAAGTCCTTAGAGAATTTGTTGTAGCCCTCCCATCATACACAAGGGACACAATGGATTTACTAAAAAATATTGAACACCTCATAGTTGAACCGAACACTTTACTTGGTAGCATTGATGTGGAGGCCCTTTACTCTTCTATTCCACATGATTGGACACTGAAAGCGGTGGGTCACTTCCTTTCTACAAGGGGCACACATATGCAACGGCATAATGAGTTTGTTCTTTGTCTAGTTAAATTCATCTTAACTAGAAACTTCTTTTTATTTGATGGCTGCTATTACCACCAACTCAGGGGCACCGCGATGGGGAGCCCTTGTGCCCCCACATACGCAAATTTGCTCCTGGGTTGGTGGGAGGCCAACGTTGTTTTTATTGATGATATTTTCATCCTGTGGGAAGGGACCAAAGCAGAGTTCTCCCGTTTTATCGATCTACTGAATAATAAGAAGATAGGATTGAGATTCACTTATGAAATCGATGAGCTCTCCCTGACGTTCCTGGACGTTAAGATCACTAAAACCACACAGGGGTATCTTGAGACGACCATCTTTAGGAAAAAGACGGCTACGAATAGCCTTCTAGAGTGGGAAAGTTGTCACCCAGCACCCCTCAAGAGGGGAATCCCTAGGGGACAATACCTCCGTAATAGAAGAAATTGTTCGGCCGAGGATGATTTCCTTAAGCAAGCTAAAGACCTTAGGGACAGATTCAGGGAAAGGGGATACCCGGACTATACATTAAGGGATGCCTTCCATCTAGCCCAAAATAAACAGAGGGAGGAGCTACTGAACCCCAGGAAGAGAGAAGAATCCAAGGGGCTTATGCGTATTATAGAAACTTATGATAGTGAATCTGGACCAATCAGGGAAATCTTTAGAAAACATTGGAACATCCTTAAAATGGATCCGGATTTGAGCGAAGTCATAGGAGATTATCTTTTAATCACCTACCGGAAGGGAGTTTAGGTGATAAGGTGACACAAAGCCATCTATCACCTGTTGAAAAACCCAAAACATGGTTATATACACAAAAGGGTGCAGGTACATACAGCTGTGGACACTGCAGGGCCTGTCCTACTGTGCTCAAAACTAAGACATTCAGAAGTAGCCAAACATCCAAGACCTACAAAATTAGCTCCTTTATTAACTGCAGCTCCAAAGCTGTGATCTATTTGGCTACTTGTTAGTGTGGGAAACAGTATGTGGGCAAAACTATAAGGGAGTGGAGAAAACGTATCTTAGAACATCTAGGGGATATAAGGAACAAACGGGATACTCCTCTAGCTATACACGCCCACGAACACCATGGAGCTAACAATGATACGTTCAAATTCATAGCCATAGAAAGCCTCAATCCATCCCCTCGAGGGGGAGACATGGATAAAACATTACTCCAGAAGAAACAAGATGGATTTATACCCTGCAGACCATCACACCTCACGGTCTTAATGAGGCCCTTAACTTTGCCTGCTACATCTAGAATTGGCACTCCCACGAGCACCATGTTATCTCTCGGGGCGTGCAGGGGGAGGGACGAGTCTCCAGCGCGCGCCTTTGGTACGTGTGACGTCAGACGCGCCGGGCCGTGCAGCAGCTACAAGAGTTGGCGGCTGGCGGCACTCCCGGCACTCTGCCAAAGCAGATGTCAGGAGCACACCTCCAAGCTGCACGCATACTGTAAGTAACAGGTTACAGCCTTCCATTTTGTTTCTTGCAAACTTTTAGCTCTGTTCTAGATTTTGGCTCTAGTCTAATGATTTGCTCATAGGTTAAACGGTTACACATACCAACCTGTGTCTCGATAGACCCTAATAGGGGATTTAGTATGACAGTACACATATATTGAGTAACTTGAGGTTACATGACTGCATGCATTGATACTATCCCTCTATATCACACAGTGTCCACATGTGTAGAATTATCACGTGAGACATCATCCCGAGGGTCGCTTATATGGGGGCACAGTGAGTACAGTAGGCGGCAACATTAACAATTAATTGCTGTCACATTACCTATTGGCGTATTAAACATGCCTATGAATATTGTTTTTGTTATGTGACATGATCTATGTACCCTTACTTATACTGACCCTTTACCCTACGGCCTCTGATGACGTAACGTACGGTGTTACTGAAACGCGTTGGACAAGATGGTTTAATGGGAAATATGGTCTAACAGTCTCCTGGCTCCAACTGGACATTATGGTTTTGGACCACTAGGAGCACGATACATATTGTTGTGCATTGGCATTTATGAATTGGTCGAGAGCTGTCAGAAATTTCTGTGAGTGTTTGAACTTTGGAATTGATATCTGTGGACATTGGACAAATGGTTCCTAGACACGACGAGACAGACTGACTTTTAGCTCTCTGATATGGCCTTATGTTGTTTGGAGAATCTTTCATTGTAAATATTGGTACTAGATGTACTTTTAATGCATACCTAATAATCTTGTAGCCATAGCACACACATACACATAATCTGCTGCAGTCATAGCGCACAAACACACAGTCTACACTACTTATGGCTTATGGCTTCTCCTCCTCCTTTTCATTACACTGCTGCTCATATACAATCATCCAACATCCAGGAAGAGAACAGCACAGATCTCCCCCCAAACAATGAACTCTTTAAGCTCAGAAACAAACTGCCAAATAGTGACCGACAACTTTTTCACCCTTATCTAATAGGGGCAGTGTCCTATTAGAATGTTGCTCATAAAATATATTGATGAGCAAAACTTATAAAGATTTTTTAAAAGCTGGAGTCAGAGTGGGTAAATTTTTCATGACTCCAACTCCACCCAAAACTAGCTCCGAGTTTACAGCCCTGGTATAAAGTAGGTCAGACAAACAGTGCAGACAAGGTGCCTGTAACTACACACTCGCCTTAGTTGGTTGTGCACTAAGCACAGCTCTATGCAGAGCTATTATATCCAGGGGAATCAGTACAGCTGGCCGGGATGCACTCTAGTCAGCGACTAGGTGTAACAAGGATGAATAGACCCTGGCTTGGATTACGCCAGATAGCACAATACTTCCTTCGAAATGGCCCTGCAGACAGGGCTGTGGAGTCGGTTAGCCGCAGCTCCGACTCCAACTCCGACTCCTGAATCTTATCAGGACCGACTCCAACTCCGACTCCTGAATTTTATCAGGACCGACTCCGACTCCCGACTCCAACTCCTGCTTCTTCATAAATGGCCGGTCAGATACCAGGGGAGTTACTATCACACTGGCTCAGCAACTTCTCCCTAATGTCCTACATGATCATGGTGCAACTTCTGAGTGAATAAGGGAATACTGGGTATAAAGCAGCTTCTCCTGTGTGTGCAGTGGATGCAGCCAGTCTCCAGCCTCCATGTCCTGAACTACTCACAACTAGACTAGATGGAGCAAGTGGTCTTTTCCTGCTGACAGTCTTCTATGTTTCTAACTAAATATTCACCATACACAAAGAAACACTGCTAACAATGCCAGATACCTGTGATACAGAGGGGTCAGCCATAGTGATATAGAGGGGTCACACATAGCGATGTTGAGGGGCACTGTGGGGGCACGCATGAGCACACACACACAGCCTGCTACAGCCATAGCATACACACATAGCTTTCTGCAGCCATAGCACACACACACACTCATACACACAGCCTGCTGCAGCCATAGCGCACACACACACACACACACACACAGACACACACACACACACACACACAGCTGCAGCCATGGAACACTAAAGAAAAACACACAATCTTCTCCAATAGAGAAAACACCACAGGACAGATGTTACTGCTACACTACTTATGTCTCCTCCTCCTCTATATTACACAGGATATCTCCATATTACGCTGCTGTTCATATACAGTCATCTAGCATCCAGGAAGAGAACAGCACAGATCTCCCCCCACACAATGGCCTCTTCCAGCTCAGAAGCAATAGCTCAGTGACCTATTAGAATGTTGCTCATAATATATATTGATGAGCAAAACTTATAAAATTTATATCAAAACTCAATTCAAAATTTTGGAAAGATTTTTTTAAAGCTGGAGTCAGAGTCGGTACATTTTTTTCCAACTCCAACTCCGACTCCGACTTCAGCCAAAACTAGCTCCGACTCTGACTCCACAACTCCGACTACACAGCCCTGGTAAAAAGTCTGTGTCTCACTGTATTGTCCAGGCTGCTCTACATCGGCTACTCACAGGTGCAGTCCCACTACTGATCAGCTTGGGGAATGTGACCTGAGCTGTTACCGACCTGGGCTGGTTCATCCCTCCTTAGACAACCTGGTAGCTCTGAGCTTTCCCAGAGTCACCATATTGACACTGATCTTAGTGCGGACACCCGATCAGCATAGCACAGGGAAGAGCAGAACTCCTGGAAACAAGTGATCCAACAGCCTGAGCCTCCCAGGTAGCTGGGATTACAGACACACGCCACTGGGCCCAGCAAGAGGAGCAGCTGCTGTGTAATATAGGAACCTGTGTGATGTAAGGAATACTGCCAGATAGCGCCACCTGCGGTGTAATATAGGAACCTGTATGATGTAAGGAATACAGCCAGCTGGCGCCACCTGCTGTCTCTTTCGTATAATTACACCATGTTCAATATCAGTCCAAGAGATGATGATGGTAGTCCCCCTAGTTCTCCCCTGGGGCACCCCTGACTAAAGTGCCTGGCTGATGGTAGAGTGGTGTTCTGCAGGTGTGTGTTATGTCAGGTCACAGGGAGGAAGACAAAGAAAGCAGAGAGGGGTATAATATTATGGTAACTTTGTTTAACAGAAAATCATCCACATGCATGGAAGCACAGTTCTTCAACCAGGTACAGTTTCAAGGAAAACAAGGTAACAGCAGATGGCAAAGGGTTAATCCATGTGGGGGCAGTGAGTGTCCTGAGTTAGTTCACCCCCCTGAGGTGACAGAGAGAAATCACATCGGTGGACTCCCAGTGGTAGACGTGGTATGAGCCCGACCAGAGGTCACTAAGCCACAGACGGCTGGGAGGTCCTTGAAAACTGTTACCCTCTGAGATGAGGTAAAGACCTGACACTAGATTAGTTTTTGAAGGCCACAGAAGAGGTGTCCCTCAGGGTAAGGTAGATACTATGGGTGTTACGTATGGTGACTAAGAGGAACTGGCACGGTCCTGAGCCCCCCAGGTTAGACAACTTACTCTGCACCAATGCCTGCTGCTCGCTCTCTTAATTCAACTCACTACTCCTTCTATCCTCTGTACACACTGCGCATCGCTTTACACAATCTTCCTGAATACAAAAGTAAAAAGATGGGAAGTACAGTGGTACCTTCATTTAAGAGTAACTTGCATTGAGAGCATTTTGCAAGAAGAGCTCACAGTTTTTCAAAATTGTGACTTGGTTAAGAGCGACTCTGTACCCACAATCTGCCCCCCCCCCCCCCAAATCATGTGTACCTTCAGATAGCTGCTTTTAATCCAAGATCTGTCCCACGATCCGTTTGGCAGGTGATGCACTTATTGTGCTACAAAACAAACTGGCAGCCCCGGGCCCTACGGGAGTATCTGTGCCCTGACTTTGCACCACCCCTCCGTCCCTCCTCCCCACCCTCTTCATCATTAGGAATGCCCGAGAACATTTTCTCCATGCTGAACATTTGCACAGGTGTCTTAATGATCCAGCCCATGTGCTGCCCTCTCACAGCTGATGAATAGGAGGCAATCTGCCTGGAGCATTCCTAATGATGAGGAGGGCGGGGAGGAGGGACAGATAGGGTGTGCCAGCCTAATGCATACACAATCTAGGCCACTCCCGTAGGGCACGGGGCTGCCAGTTTAACAGTAGTTTTTTAGCACAATAATTGCATCACCTGCCAAACAGACCACAGGACAGATCTTTGACCTTTGACCTTCAGCTATTTGAAGGTACAAGCGGTTTGGGGGAACACAGAAAACATGTTTTACCATAGGGCAAATGGTGTAATCACAAAACCCCTCAAAATAAAAATAATTGCAAGTTTTTTTCCATTTCACTGCACAGATAATTTTTTTTTTGTTTCGCAGCATATTTTATGGAAAACTAAGTCTGTCATTGCAAAGTACAATTAGTGTCACAAAAAAATAAGGGCTCATGTGGGTCTGTAGGTAAAAAAATGCAAGCGCTAGGAGGACACAAAGAGGACAAAATGATAGCGCAAAAAAGAAAATTGTCTCAGTCCTTAAAGGAGAATTCCGGGTAAAATCAACTTTAACCCCTTAACAACGCATGGTGGGTATACCCGTCATGTGGCCATTAAGGGGGAAGCAGAGAGCCCTACGTGAGACCTCTCTGCAGCCTGCGGTCCCCAGTTGCTATGTGCAGCTGGGGGCCGTGGGTATTAGCCGGTGTGGCCGATCACCACTGCTGGCTAATTAACTATTCAAATGCAGCTGTCAAAGCTAACAGCTGCATTTGAATAGTGCTTGGCCCCTATTCCTGGTGTCTAGTGGCGGCATCTCCCCTACTGTGATGTGATTGCAGAGGGGAGATCTCTCATACTGAGCCGGCCGGGACTGTGTGAGGTGTCATTTGTTGCGCCATGATGTGTTCTTTCTATCGGTACCTTGCTTGCCAATATGCGACTTTTTGATCGCTTTTTATTACAATTTTTCTGGATTTGATGCGACCAATAATGCACAATTTTGCACTTTACCGTGCAAGATCAGGAATGTGATTAATTAATATTGGGCGATTATGCATGCGGTGATACAAAACATGTTTATTTATTTATTTATTTTTATTTATAACATGGGAAAAGGGGGGTGATTCACACTTTTATTAGGGGCGGGGGCTTTTTATTGACAACATCACTTTTTTTTTTCTTTTACACTTATACTAGAAGCCCCACTGAGGTACTTCTAGTAGAAGTGCACTGATCTCTCATTCTGATCTATGCTGCATAGATATGCTGCATAGATTGATGTGATAGGCACATTGATTGCTTCCGGCTGCTGCAGCCGAAGCAATCGAGTGTCAAGCCGGGATCAGCACTATTACGCCAGTGGATCGTTCCTCCGGGACAAAGTTGACAGCTGCATCCGATTACTTTATTAGCGGGCACGGCGATCGGACCGTCCCCGTTAATAGCCGCGGTCCAGGGTCACCTAGGGGTTAAAAAAAAAATCCCCTCCCCTAATAAAAATTAAAATCACCCCCCTTTTCCTATTTTATAAATAAAAATGAATAAATATATTAAAAAAGAAACATATTTGTTATTGCCACGTGCGTAATCGCCCCATCCAATGACATCTCACACAGCCTCGCAGAACAAACAATAAAAGCGTTATAAGGCTGGGAATAGAGCAATTTTAAACACATTCTGTTTTTTTTAAAGGTTTTAATTTTTTAAAAGCCATCAAATAAAAAACAAGTAATGCAAGTTACATATCGCTGTAATCGTACTGACTTGAGGAACATAGCTAATATGCCAGTTTTGCCATAGGGTGAATGGCGTAAACACAAAAAGAGGAATTGTACCTTTTTTTTTTATTTCACTACACATATATTTTGTTTCTGGTATTGCAGCATATTTTATAGGAAAATTAAGTCTGTATTTCCAAGGAAAATTGGTGTCGCAAAAAATAAGGGCTCATGTGGGTCTGTAGGGGAAAATATGCAAGCGCAGTGGCCTTTTAAACACGAGGAGGAAAAAACGAAAGCACAAAAATGAAAACTGGCTCCGATATATGTTATTGCCCAACAAAAGTTATAAAAATTACTAATAGACATTTTTTATGGGAAATGCACCTATAGTACTTGGCGTTGTTGTTAGTTCTCTGTAAACTTGGTGACATCACATCACATCACATAGACTGCTGGCTCCTGATAGTCCAGTCTGTCCCGCCGCTGCTGAAGTCCGTCTGCTAAAAAGGGAGCACCGCCTCCATCCTCCCCCAGATCCCTGCACCTCCCTCCATGCCGGCAGCTCTTGGCACCTCTAGTCCGGTAGCTGGGGGCTCCCTGCTACCTCTGCCAGCTGGAGAAGGGTGAAGTTAGGCGCCCTAGGCCAGCAGAGGCGATTCCCACAGCAGGGACAGCAGGCAGAAGTTAGTAGGGAGCAGTGAGAGCCGTCGGCTTCCCATTATGTGTGATACTGTCTACTGAGCTGGTGTATCTAAGCCCATCAAGTCTGATACTGTCTACAGAACAGGTGTATCTAAGCCTATAATGTGTGATACTCTCTACAGAGTAGGTGTTTCCAGTGCCATATGAACAGCTGCTGCTGCCCTGGGCACTAAACTAAGACGCCCCACCACAGAATTGGTAGATAGGTAGGTAATAGCTCTAGGCATCACATATAACACCGCCATACCAGACCTGACCAATACCACCATACTGTGACTGGATAGCACCGCCATACCAGTCTCCCTCACTCTACTCCGTAATCACGCCTGTGCTCACTTCCCCTCCACAACCAAAAAAAAAAAAGAAAGACAACTGATTTAGTGGCAAGTTGGAAAGGGAGGTGGGAGACTGCAAGGTGCTGCCCTAGGCACCGGACCATGGGTGCTTAGTGGTAAATACGGCCCTGGGTGTACCTAAGCCTATCAAGTGTGATACTGTCTACTGAACTGGTTGATTTAAGCCTATCATGTGTGATACTGTCTACTGAGATGGTGTATCTAAGACTATCAGTGTTGATACTGTCTATAGAGCAGATGTATCTAAGCCTATCATGTATGGTACTGTGTACTGAAATGGTTTATCTAAGCCTATCGTGTGATACTGTCTACTGAACTGGTGTATCTAACATGATCATGTGTAATTCCGTCTGCTGAGCCTCTGTATCTAATACTGGCCTTACACAAGAGATATAATCCTGCCCTGACCTGTCAATCTTATACATATGAGGGAAGCCAGACGGCCTCTGGTGTGATACACTCAGATGAGTTGTTGTATCTAACTCTCCTATGTAACACACAGCACTACACTATTGTATATTAGTGTGTGGTGTTGGGTTTGGGCACAGTTATTTGGTGTGAGACGATACCAGCAGCCCAGGGGGGTTAGTATATGTGATGTTGGGTATTGTGCACAGATGAGGTTAGGAGGGTTATTAGTGTGGTTGTGGTTTGCACATGTGGCTGTTATTACACTGATGTGTATGGGGAGAATGAGGCTGGAGCAGCTAATACCTGGGTGGACTTGTATATACTGTCTCTACACCCTACAGCTATACGGTATTTATATTATTATTATTATTGTTGTTGTTGTTGTTATTATTATTGTTGTAATAATTTGTTTGTAAATAAAAGATTTACAGAAAAACACAGCACAGCCCCATTTCATTGTGTATTTATGAAGAGGGGGTCAGTAAGAAGAACAGTCTCAGTAAAATGGGATAAATTGGCAGAAAAAAAAAATCTTAATATATCTTAATATAAAACTTCTAACAAAAATGCCTGATTTTAATATTTTTAATAACTTCACAAAATACATGAGAACAGCGGGTAACCAAATTCTATTGACTTATTTCTGCTCTGGTTATTTATATAGTAAGATACACAGATTTTGTAACATGATACCGAGACAGAACTTCTTTATTTTTTTGTAGAACAAATTATTTTTTTTTTCTTTTCCAATAGAATATATATATATATATATATATATATATATATATATATATATATATATATATTATATATATATGGTATCTATACACATTATCCACATATATGTTGGTTTTCTTCCCTCACTCACAAGACTATGGAAGTCTGTTGATCTCTGACATCACAAAGGTAAGCTGATGACATGATGACATCACAAAGGAAAGGCTATGACATCACACAGACATTGTACACTTAGCTGCACAGGTAACATTCCGTCAGTTGCTAACTGCCACTCAGCAGAGATACATGGGAGGGATCGCTCTCGCTTACTGCTATCAGCACTTGGATTGGATCATCGATAAAGATTTGACTTAAAACTTAAAATGAAGGCAAAAAACAAGAGGAATCATCTAGAAGGAGACACAGAAGAGAAGGAGAAGAATAATGGAGAGGACAAGAGGAGAGACAAGGACAGAGGAGATGAGTATGATGGCCAGGAGCAGCCAACTACAACCAAGAAGCCAAGAAAGAACCGCGTCTTAGCCTGCCTGCAAAGTGCCTGGGCCCGGATGACATGTAAGAAGAGGAAATCTTCCAGCCACCTCTCCGGTCACAGCATCATCCTCCCTCTGATGGACGCCACAGGTAGGACTAACAACTGGAATTGTACATGCATCCTTAGGACTCCATAGAACACACACAGTGGGGCTGATTCATGGGAATAGCGCCCCCACACAGTAGTTACCCCCTCCAGTAGTGGCCTTAAGCTGCATGGTGTCCTGTGAACAACTCACCTTTGTTGTCCCCACCCCATTAGGTAATTTTAGTATTTGGGGCCTTGTTGATCAGTTTTACTAGTCTTCCTAGGGACGCGTGAGGCAGGCAGCCATCTTTTATATCCCAGGAATATAAACTGAAGCTGCTGTCCATGGGAGTTTATCACCTTTTTCACTTTTATTGTGGGATGTGTGGATGTTTTTCGTGCCCCACGTTCACCATACAGGATAAAGAACATTGGGGGAGATTTATCAAACACGGTGGAAAGTGGAACTGTCTCAGTTGCCCCTAGCAACCAATCAGATTCCACTTTCCATTCCCAACAGACTCAGCTAGTACAATATACTGCAATACTATAATATATGTATAGTAAAAGTAATGTATTGCAGTGTACATTCATTGTGGTTTTCTCGGTCACAAAAGGTCATTAAAGCGGCAGTACATGGCATATGGCCAGAAACTAGAAACTGAATTTCACACCCATTTGCAATGTTTTCCGCTATCCCTCTCTGTAGCATCACTAACCCCATCACCCTCTTGTAGACGTAGGAACCTCTGAACCACCTGTGTAGTGTTTTGGACCCTCTGTGAGCCTTCTGTAGTATTAGGACACCCTGTACTATGAGGAGCCATTGTGCCTCCTCTATAACATAAGAACTTTCTGTAACCCTATACCACTAATATATATCTCTATTAATTCACACATCTATCCTTTTCCTTTGTAACAGATAACAGAACATCAAATGAGAAGGAAGGAGAGGTGCCAGCATGCAGGAAGGATAGCCGAATACAGGAAGCCATACTGCAGGAGCACCAACTACTGTGTGACCAGTACCACAACCTGGATGACCTGAGGGCCCTATACTACGCTGCACAAGAAGCCACGTTAGAGGACTACCAACGATGGTGTGACCAAACCTACAACATGGATGACATATGTGCCTTGCACTATGTTGAATATGAGCAAAAGGTAGAAGAATACCAACAATTGTGTGACTGGTTCAACAACCTAGAAGACATGTGTGCCCTGCACTATGTGGGCCAAATAGCCATGGAAGAAGAATATCAGAATATGTGTGACCGGATTCATAGCATGGAGGTCCTGTATGCCCAGCACTATATGGAACTATATGGAGAGAAGCAACAACAGGAGACCGAAGAGGAAGGACCGAAAAAGGACGACGACGGACCGAAGAAGGACAACGACGGACCGAAAAAAGACAACGACGGACCGAAGAAGGGCGACGAAGCCAAGAAAAGTGCCAAGATCCTGTTCTTAGCCCAACTTCAAAAATGTTGGGAATGGATCTCTAAGTCAAAATGGAGAGGAACAAGTAAACTCAATGAAGAACGTTCCTGTGAAATGCCAGGACCTAGTAACATCAGCAATCTGACATCCAAAGAAGACCCTGACAACTCTACAGAGACCTCACCTGTTACAGTCCCCCTAACATTGGACTGCTTCACCTTCTACCATTCACTAGGAGAAGGAACCTTCGGTAAAGTCCTCTTGGCAAAAGACATCATCCGCACTGAATGTGTTGCCATTAAAGTGACAGAAAAGAGGCACGTCAGCTTCGGAGAACGCCATGTCCTCCAACTATCTCATGGAAGCCCATACTTGATGCATGGCTTGGCCGCCTTTCACACATCGAACTTTGCCTGTTATGTGATGGAACTGGCCACCGGAGGGGACCTGTTTGAATTTGTCAAAAAGCACTCGCCTCTTGATACCGACACAGTAAAGTTCATCACAGCCGAAGTGGTATGTGGCACAGAGTTCCTGCACAGAAGAAATATTATCCATCGGGACCTGAAGCCAGAAAATATACTTCTCACCAGAGAAGGCCACATAAAAATAACAGATTTCGGCTTTGCTGTGACAAATGTGTATAACCTGACCAGAACTGTGTGCGGAGGTACACCAGGATATGCAGCCCCAGAGATGATAAAACGCCAGCTACATGGGAGAGGAGTCGACTATTTCGCCATTGGCGTCATCCTCTACAATCTCTTGACCTTCAAACGTCCATTTTATGGAAGAAACCAGCACCAAACAGAAATCTCTGTCCTCTGTCATACTCCAGACTACCCAAAGTCCCTTACTGATGACGCAGTTAACATCTTAAAAAGCCTGCTGTGTAAAGACCAGTTTGAGCGGCTGGGAGTCAAAGAGGACATCAGGAGCCATCCATTCTTCTCGGATATCAATTGGGAGGACGTGGAAGCCGGGAGAATGTTTCCACCAGCAATCATGATGACATTGTCTGTTGACCTCAATGCTGAAGAACCTATGAAATTTGCTGAACCACCAGACGTCATCAAACCTGAAGATCAGCAAATCTTTAATAAGTTCAGCTTTGTGTGCCCGGAGTGGTCAAATCAATATCATCCTGTAATTACTGACAAAGAAGGTGCTGATAATGATGACGACGACGATATCTACATGTAGATCATCACCTCTACTGATCTCTGCTCCAATCTAAATTTTAACTTAACTTAATCTTAACTTAACTTAAGCATCAGAATTTAATCTTAACCAGACAAGACTTAAACCAACTAAACCAACTAGACTTAACTAAAACCACCAGATTCTGGTGAAGCACAAGCTCCGTAAGACTTCGTAGAGCTTTGTGGGAGGGTGGGAGGGCTCCCTCTTTGTGCCTTCACCTTGACGTGGTGAGGGAGCTTGCGTGCCTTAGTGATCCATTGAGCTAAGCTGGCTGGAGTTAATGCTCCTGGTGGGGTCTCCCGTGCCAGAAAGGTCAAAGGGGAGAGGCCAGACTAAGTAAGGCACCCAGTAGAAAGGGCTGGAAATCTACTTCTTTTCTCTCTCATAAAAACGCAATAGATAGATATCAGAATATCCAGACAAGTGCAGCGCTTGAAGGTGAGCGACTCATGTCAGAAGGCGACTAAAGTGTTATCCAGACTTAGAAAAACATGGCCGCTTTCTTCCAGAAACAGCACCTCTCCTAGCTTCAGTTTGGCTCAGGTTTAGCAACTCGGTTCTATTGAAGTGAATGGAGCTGTATTGTAGTACCACACACAACCTGAGGACAGGACTGGTGCTGTTTTTGCAAGAAAGTAGCTGTGTTTATTCTTATCCTGGATAACCCCTAAGTTAGAATAGGTATGGAACCTAGTGTACAGGACTCATCCAGACCTAGGAGCAGGGCTGGACTGGGACTAAATAGCAGGCGCGGCAGTGATATTCCAGCAGCCCTTATTCAATATAATCCCTGCCATATGACAGAAATTACACAATGTCACACAACACCTAGGATGGAGCCATCTATCACTACTCACATTCATTTGTAAATTACACTATGAACAATACAAGAAAAATAAAATAGCTAGGATTTACCTAATGACATGATCATGTGTGTACTACTACTGTACAAGCACATATATGACCAATAATACCGCCATATAGTGGTCAGATACAATGTCTACATAGGATCTGTACAACACTACAACAATACAAACACACATATATCCAAAAATATTGCCATACAGTGGTCAGATACCAGCTATAGGATCTGTACACTACCACTATACAAGCACTCATATAACCAATAATACCGCCATACAGTGGTCAGATACCAGCTCTGTATAGGATCTGTACACTAACATTATAATAGCACTCATATAGTCAATAATAGTTAGTGTATGATATCAATGTGGTGATATATCTAAGCTCAACTAGTTTAAATTCTTCAGAGAAAATGTTTTCTTTCAAATCAACTAGTGTGACAAAGTTATATAGATTTGTAATTTACTTCTATTAAAATATTTCCAGGCTTCCAGTACTTATCAGCTCCTGAATGTCCTGCAGGAAGTGGTATATTCTTTCCAGTCTGTGCTGCCACCTCTGTTCATGTCAGGAACTGTCCAAAGCAGTAACAAATCCACATAGAAAACCTCTCCTGCTCTCTAGGCTGGAAAGAATACACCACTTTCTGCAGGACATACAGCAGATGATAAGTACTGAAAGACTTGAGATTTTTTTTAAATAGAAGTAAATTACAAATCTCTGGCACTTTCTTGCACCAGTTGATTTGAAAGATTTTTTTCTTTTTCGCTGGAGTTCCCTTTTAAGCCCTTGCCTCCGCAGCCTATTTTGGCCTTAAAATGTCACTGTCATTAATTTTTTTTTTTTGCAGAAATCAATAGTACAGGCGATTTTAAGGAACTTTGTAATTGGGTTTATTAGCGACAAATTAATTTTTATCATGAAAAAGCAGTTTGAAGCTCTCCTACGGAGAGAGGGAAGTGAGACACTAAGACAGGACAACAACGAGTTAATTTACAACTACATGATCTATCTCCTCTGACAGTCAGCACTGACCTCTCTGACCTCTGAATACGCTGTCACCCAGCTCAGTGCCTGTAATCCTTTGTTCTCCCCTCTGGCTGCCGACTCATATCCCTCCTCCCCCTCCCCTCTCTATAGAACAGAAAGGTTGTCTCTGAGGCAACAAGTCACAATTTCCTGATACAGTAAAACCTTGGTTCCCGAACACCTCGGAGTTCAAACTATTCGTTCTTCGAACTAAATTTCCCCCTGAAGTTTTGCTCGGTATCCAAACAAAACCAGGGGGATAACTGTCAGCTGAACTGATGTTCAGCTGACAGTTAGGTGTTCGGGAACACTGAGAGGCAGGAGCGGGCGGCACTCCATGATCTACCTCTGAAGACTCTCCTTCACCCTTCAGAGGCGGAAGAAGGAAGCGCTCCGGGCCGGCGGGGGGATGTGGAGAGCAGGTCAGAGGGGACTGAGCAGTGCGAGGCAGGAGTGATCCCCGCAGTGAGAGGCAGGAGCGGGCGGCTATTTAAACTTGCCGCCAAGCTCCTGCTCCTCTCAGCTGCCGGGGACACCCTGTAAAGAAGTGGGTAATCCCATCATAATGAGGGGAATCCCCGCTTCTTTACAGGGTGTCCCCGTCAGCTGAGAGGAGTTTACATAGCCGCCCGCTCCTGCCTCTCACTGTTGCGGGGGATATGGAGTGTTTCTACGCTCTGTGGGCCGGATGCTCTGCACCTGACCCACAGAGTGTAAGAACCAATTATTCAGTTTAACATTGTTCCCTATGGGAACTGACAGCTCGGTTCTGGAACAGCCTTCCAGAACCGATTATGTTCGAGAACCGAGGTACCACTGTGTTTTGCAGTGAATGGAAAAGAGGAGGGAGGGGGGGACCTGGGGAAAGTCTTTTTAAATGCAGATAATGGCATATTTGCCTAATAAACCCAATTACAAAGTTTCTTAAAATCGCCTGGACTATTGATTTCTGCAAGTGACTCTTTAATGCCCAGGACCTATTTTTCAAATCTGACCTGTCTCTCTTTATGTAGTGATAACTCTGCGATGATTTTAATTATCACGGTTATTCTGAGATTGTTTTTTGTGACATATTCCTCTTTATGTTTGTGGTATATTTTGGTTGATACACTCAGTAGTTTTTTGTAAAAAAAAAATAAAAACACAAGATTTGCGCAAAAATTTTAACAATTTACATTTCTTTATATTCAAAACTCTATTTTCCTAAGAAAGATAGTCATATTACGTAAACTAATTATTACTCCAACATCTACAACATGTCTGCTTTATGGTGACGTCATTTGGTGAACGTCCTTTTACTTAGGGACCAGTTCAGTTTTGAAGTGGATTTGTGGGGCCTGTATGTTAGTTACTTCCATAAATCCCTCCACTGTAAAAGCTGCACCCCTGAAAGTATTCACAGTAACATATCATAAGTTTACTAACCCTTCAGGTGTTTAGCAGAAATTTTAAAGGAGAAGTCCGGCCAAAATTATTTTTTGATATGTTATTACTTATGGAAATTTAGACAAATTTCTAATGTACATTAATTATAGGAAATGCACATATAGGGCTATTTCCCTTAATTTAGTAGATCATGGAGTGTTAGAATTCTCTCAGAAACAGTGACGTCATGACGAAGGGTGTAATTCCTATACAGTGTCCAGCGGGGGGGGGGGGGGGGGGGGGGGGGGGCTCTATATGTAGAAGTCTATGTAAACTAATGTAATGTACAGTATGCTTTATTGAATGAATACATCTATGGACTACTATGGGGAACAAGTGTCCTCGCTCCCCAAAGTATTCCATGTATGTATTCAATCAGTACATTTGGATATCCATCACAGTAAGCCCACCGAACCGCCGCCCCCAGCCGCCGCCCGCTCGCCGACGCTGCACTTGAATATATACACTGAACTACTACTCCCATCACCAGCTCATAGTATGGGCAGGTGATGGGAGTAGTAGCTGGGTTATGCCTGCTGCCGCTGATGCCGCCGGGAGCAAGGGGGAGCCGCTCATCACACAGGGGCCATCATGCCCCCTTCGCTCCCCCGTCCTCCTTCTTCCACGATCCGGGGAAACTTCTCCTTATCCCGGCTGACTTCCCACCTGGCCGCAGCTCTCCCCAGTGTCCGCACTGACCGTCCTTTCCCACACGTGCCGGTCGGGGACACCGGGAGCCGGTATGTGTGGGGGGAGAGCGTCAGCCAGGCAGGGTGAGATTAACAAAAAATTGTCATTTTGATTAGTTTTTTATCAATTTTTTTTGCGGCGTTAATCGGGCGGGATAATTAATGTAACAGGTTAATAGATGGGGTCATTACGGGCACGGCAATACCAAATATATGTATCTCATTTATAGGGGATCATTTATAAAGGGGGATGGGGAATGTGTATAACTATTTATTTTTAATTATTTATTTATTTAATTTATGTATTTATATATGTATTTATTTATTTGTGTATGTATGTATTTGTGTGTGTGTACTTTCACTTTTTCAGGTACCTCTATAATACATTACAGCACATGATCAGTGCTGTAATGTATTATAGAGAATGAATGAGCTGTCAGAAGCTGACAGCTTATTCATTTGATCAGGTCCCTGCCTCAGTGCAGGGGCCTGATCACTGTCATCCATAGCAGCCCAGTAGCAGGAAGCAGCGTCTGGCTTGCTATGGTAAGGGGGGGTCGGAGGGAGCGGATCTTGCTCCGGCTGCTCTATAGACACAGCGGTTAGCACGGTGTACAAATCATATAACTGCAGTGCAAAGTATAATAGAGTATATACATCAGCTGGAACTCAAAAGTGTGCAATAGGGTTGATATTCCTGGAGGTGTCAGTAATATGGAAAACGATTTAGCTTTGCTAGGTAAGTGGTCCAAACATTGGAAATTGAAGTTCAACTTTTCCAAATGTAAAATAATGCACTTTGGGAGGAGGAATCCTCTATCCGAGTATCACATCGGCAGTACTGTGTAGGAAAAGACTTCAGAAGAGAAGGATTTAGGGGTAGTGATTTCTGACAGCCTTAAAATGAGTCACCAGTGCAACCAGGTGGTGGGGAAAGCAAATCGTATGCTGGGGTGTATAGCTAGAGGTATAACCAGTAGAAGGAGGGAGATTGTGATCCCGCTATATAGAGCTCTGGTGAGGCCACATCTGGAATACTGTGCCCAGTTCTGGAGGCCTCACCTAAAAAAGGACATTGATAAAATAGAACGGGTCCAAAGACGGGCTACAAAAATGGTGGAGGGTCTGAGGCATAAACCATATCAGGAAAGACTTAATGATTTGAATCTGTATAGTCTGGAGGAAAGAAGAGAAAGGGAGGGGGGCGGAGCCTGACCGCACACCAGAGCGGACGCATGTGAACCTCGCTCCGTCTGCCAGTGCAGGAGAACTGCCATCCAGAGCCTCTCTACAGCACCTAAAATGAGCAAGGTTGGCAGAGACCTATTCAGGGAACCGTACTGCACCCCAGGAAAGAAAAGGAAACAGGGTAACCTTACAAATTTCCTGAGAAAGAACACGCGCTCTCCCGCCACACAGTCCAAGATGGCGCCCGCCACTGCCTCACAGTTAAGCAATGCAGAAGACTCGGAGCACGAGAGCGCTGCAGATAGCGACCAGAGCGAACCACTCACCACATCCTTCCTGAAATCCTTCATGAAAAAGAAGCTCACCCAAGCCCTCAAACCGGTCCTTTCCGAGCTGGCGGACATCAAATCTGAGGTACGAGCGGTGGGACTTAGAGTGGAGACACTTGAGAACTCTGTCTCAGAGGTAACCGCACATGCAGCTGCCACGGCGGCCATCTTACATGACCACACTGACCAGATCAACAGAGCCCTAACCCTCCTGGAAGATCAGGAAAACAGAAGTAGACGCAAAAATGTGAGATTCAAGGGCCTACCTGAATCCTGGTCCAGTGACGCTCTACCCAAAGTCGCCAGGGATATATTTGCTGATTTACTTGGCCCAGCCAGAGCCGACACCATAATCATTGAGCGTATTCACCGGGCAATTAGACCTAAGCCCAAGAGTGCTGACCCACCAAGGGACGTCATTTGCGGCCTACTTTCCTTCGTAGACACAGCCGCCATCTTGGAAACGGCAAGAGACAAACGCCCGATACGCTATGCAGACGCGGAAATAGCGATATATCAGGACATTGCACCCTCCACGCTTGCCAAGCGGAGAATCATGCGCCCCTTCCTCCAGCTCCTACGGGACAACAACGTACAATACGCCTGGCTGTATCCGTTCGGCATTGCCGTGAATAGAAATGGCAGAAGGATTGCTATACACACTCCGGAGGACTTAGTCGATGCCTGGTCTAACTTGGGCCTCCAACCTATGGATGTCCCTTCGTGGATGCCTTATTCCCCGGCTGACCCTATACCGGGTCCCCCTGTATTCACCCCGTGGACCGCTTCAGCTAAACCGAAGCAACCGAAATCCAAGAAGACACCCTCCAAGCGTCTCCCTCCTCCCACCTGAAGGGCAGCTGGCTGACTTGGAATATAATGGGACAGTGACAGATCAGTCATTAATCTGCATTGACAATGCAATAGCTTCATCTTAGGAGTTGACACACTAGAGATGGAGCTATAATTCACAATATGTTCTTGATTTTGTTCACATTTCTTTCCCAGTTAACATATATCTCCTGTTCATACCAGATATCGCCCGACAGACCTGCACAGACCAAGTACCCCTCAATTACTAGCCGCCGGTTCCCTGATGTGGGAGCTAAAATCAGTTCACTCTAGCGAGTGGAACACCCATATAACAGTGACACCGATTACCTCCTCCACTGTAGCAGGTCTGTCGCCGCGATACACAATCAAGGAGACCCTTCCTTACTTATTATCTTAGAGTTCTGTTTCCCTTGCTATAGTTGTTCATAACCCTGAATAGTGAAATCCTCTAATGGATAGCTGATAATGCCACACAACTGCTCCCCCCACCCCCCCCTCCCCCCCCCCTCCTGACACCCTCTTACTTACCTGAACCAACTCAGGATACACCCCCCCCCCCACCACCACCACCACCACCAAGCGGCAGTTCTCCTGGCACGCTTTTAGCGGTCAGCTAGTTTTCTGGTTTTACATCTCCAGAATTACCCCTCCCCCACGGGATCCAGCTTTTATCTGAAAAGGACGCTGTGATCCTATCAAACCTTTGTTCTATCAGCACTACTGCTTTCCACTTTTACGTATACGAAGAAGGTATTGTATATAAGTTACTCTCTCCACTCACCTCCCCCCCCCTTCCCCATACCTTGTACCCCTGATTATACCTATCACTCCAACCTCCTTCCCCCTACCTCCATCCCCTGTCTCAGTCTTTCCCTCCCTCCCCCTCTTCCTCTCTTGTCTTCCCTAATACCTCACCCCCCCCCCCCTCCCCCCCCCTCAGCTCTCACTATATACCTTATATCTCCCTGAACCTAAGTAACCTTCCCGCACCACCCTACCTCCTCCCTCGCCCCCACCCCCCCCCTTACACGCACACACACAAACACACTCACACATACCCTCCCCCTCCCCCTCTGATTGCTAGAGGACTTGGGCCCCCCTAAGCTCAACATGACGGATCTCGTTGTCACCTCTCTCAACGTCAAAGGGTTCAACAGCCCCAATAAGCGTCAACATGTACTCTCTTTACTTCGCAAAATTAAAACTTCTGTTCTTTTCCTACAGGAGACTCATTTTAAACAGAGGAAGATACCAAATCTGTCGACCAGGCACTACTCCACTTGGCATCACTCCTGTCACCCTACTTCGGCTTCCAAGGGGGTAACAATCGGCATACACAAGTCGATCCCTCATAAGATCCTGCAGCAGCACACAGACGCAGAGGGTAGAGTCTTATTCTTAAGGGTAACTATTGCATCCACCACATACACACTTGCCAACATATATGCTCCAAACACTGGTCAGGTTGCATGGCTATCAAAAGTCCTAGATGACTTGAAACTCTTTGCACAAGGCCCAATTATACTGGGAGGTGACTTCAACGTGACCTTCAACCCACTTCTAGACGCCTCCACTAAGCACTCTGCGATCTCCTTCACTGCGCTTAGTAGGCTTCAATCTAAGATACACGAACTAGACCTCATAGACACGTGGAGAATCCATCACCCAGATGAACGAGACTACACGTTCCACTCTGGCATACATAATTCATATCAGAGGTTAGATTATATCCTAGTAAGCAGATCAGTCGTTGCATCTCTCACTGAGGCATCGATAGGATCCATAACGGTCTCAGATCACGCGCCAGCATCGGCAACCTTATCACTATCCCAACTACCCCCGAAAGAATGGAGATGGAGGCTAAATGAATCCATACTCGACTCCACCCTTACCAGGGAAGAAATATCCAAACACTTGGGAGAATATTTCTCTACCAACACGTCACAGGACACTGCATATCCCATGGTATGGGAAGCGCACAAAGCCTTTATACGTGGCATTTTCATAGCGATAGGCTCTAGACTTAAGAAGGATCGACAAAAAGAAGTAGACTCCTTACTAGCACAAATCTCCACCATTGAAAAACTACATAAACGCTCCCTGCTGAGCCCGATGCTGACCGAGCTCAAAGCACTGCGAGAACGCCTCAAACACCTTTTATACGCCAAATCAGCCAGATCTTACTTACATTACCGCCACTCACTTTACGCACATGGGAACAAAGGGGGACGGATCATGTCATCACTGTTGAAAAAGGCCAAAGACAAATCGCAGATCCACTCTATAACAGATCACACGGGCAAGACGCACACTACGACATCTAAGATAGCAGAAGCTTTCCAACACTTCTATTCGGAGCTATACAATCTGTCCACATCGGAAGGACTACCCCCTCATACAATTAGAAAACCCCTTATAGACAAATTCCTGTCTGACCTCAAGCTGCCACAACTTGATGCTCACATGAAGGAGCAATTACTGGCCCCTATTACCTCAGACGAAATTTCCAAAATAATTAGGAGTTTCCCGCCCGGGAAAAGCCCTGGCCCTGACGGGCTCTCTTTACTATATTATAAAAAGTTCTCTGACACTCTACTTCCCCATCTCACCATGACTTGCAACGCTCTCCTGAAAGGAGAAAAGTGGCCTAAACAGACTCAGGAGGCACACGTCACGCTTATATGGAAGGAAGGCAAGGACCCTACAGCCTGTGGCAGCTACAGGCCAATCTCGCTCCTGAACCTGGACTTAAAAATATGGGCCAAACTGCTGGCTACTCGCCTTAAGTTACTCACCCCCTTCTTGACACGCGATGATCAATCGGGTTTTGTAGCTGGCAGAGAAGGCCGCAACAACACGGCTAAACTTTTCCAGGCTATCCACAGCGCCCACTCGCGTAAACTGTCATCTGTCCTTCTCGGCATTGATGCCGAGAAGGCATTTGACAGAGTAGACTGGCTCTACATGAAATCCACACTAGAAAAATTCGGCTTCCCCCCTTCTTTTACCTCCGCCATCTTCTCACTCTATGACCAACCACATGCCAGACTAAAAATCAATGACTCGCTTTCACCCCCCTTCCACATCTCGAACGGAACCAGACAGGGATGTCCACTCTCCCCCACACTGTTTATATTGGTAGTAGAAACCCTCCTACAAAAAACTCGGCAAGACCCTCTCATCTCAGGTATCAGCACACATGGCTCCGAAAGGAAGGTTCTAGCCTTTGCGGACGACCTTCTTTTCCTCGTCTCAAATCCCCTACACTCCCTCCCTCAAATTGAGAACAACCCTCCTGGAATTCCGAGCTGTATCAAATTTTAAAAGTAAACTTCTCCAAATCGGAACTCATGAGTATCCACACATCCCAAGCCCTCAAATCCCAAATTCAACTTATATCACCTTTCTCCTGGACCACCCAGGCGATAAAATACCTAGGAATCAAGATCTCACCGAAACCTGCCTGACTTATACCAACTAAATTATATTCCCACCCTAACGCACATTACATCTCTCCTCAAAGAATATGACTTACCCTTAATCTCTTGGCTAGGCAGGAAGAACCTTTTAAAAACTTATATTATCCCCAAAATTTTATATATCATGCAGATGGTCCCGATAAAACTCCCGAACACCTTTTTTCAATCCGTCCGTAGCATGTTCTCCCGCTTTCTCTGGAAAGGGAAAAACCCCAGGACAGCACATACACTTTTAATACGACAGAGTCATAGAGGTGGAATTAACCTACCGGATTTAGCTAACTACTATAAGGCCATACACCTAAACATCTGGATTAACCTGGCCTTCCCACTTCCGCCAAGACACACACCCCCCTCCCCCACTGCCCCTTCCATAAGCCCTAAACTAGCTTCCCCCTCCGTGATATCTCAATCTGACTTATGGATCCCGCCTCACTCCCCACCACCCCAGATCAAAACCCTCCCCACCATAGTGGGTACACTAGCAGTCTGGAGGTCCTTATCTCCCTCCCTAATCGGCTCTCCCTCACCTATCATGCCAGCAGCCCTGATACCAAAACTTACTGGACAGCCTAAACCCACATTTCCTACTATCTGGGAAAAACTAGCTCACTCCTCTCTTGACGAAGTGATCACCACTGACTCGACCCTTAGAGAGACACTCCTCTGGGACATTTTGCATCCTTGCAACCTGACATTCCTACATAAAGCACATATCACACAAGCCTTCTCTACGCTCCTTAGGGAACGTCTTCTACCAAACACATTGACAGTCTTTGAGAAAATCTGTAGAAGCCCCTCTCCTAAGTCAAGATCGGTCTCCTCTCTATACCGATTTCTCATAGAACGCTCTAACCCGCTCATTCCGGGTTTTATCCGCTCATGGGAGAAAGAGCTGCAGCTGACTCTAACGGACTCAGAGGTCAACACCATCCTCAGACATTCACATGGCTACTCGCGATGTGTGCTGCTGCAGGAAAATCACTATAAATTGCTATCTAGGTGGTACAAAACCCCGGAGTGGTTATACGCCTACAAACTTTCACCAACTGACCAATGCTGGAGATGCCTGTCCCACAGAGGTTCCCTCTCTCACATTTGGTGGCACTGCCCGTCACTAGCCTCCTACTGGAAACAAATAGAACTTGCAATCAATACAATCGCTTCATTTAAACTGGACATTACAGTCGAGCTGGTCATCCTGGGGAAGCCGACTCCACTCTATACGCCGTCCAGACACAATTTAATCTCACACCTTGTGGCTGCAGCAAAATCACTCATCCCACTTAAGTGGAAATCAACTTCCCCTCCGTCCTTCTCGGAATGGACTTCCAAGGTAAACCAAATCTGTCGATTTGAGGAGCTCTCAAGCTGGGCCAATAGAACCCATGACACTTTTCTGAAGACCTGGAGGCCGTGGTTGAGTTCGCAGTACTATCTCTCTTGGCTACCCCACTCAACCACTCCCCCGGTAAGTCCTTCACCCCAATCACCCCCCTGATGTTGATGCCTAAGTTGACGTTGAGATACCTGACGCATAATCAGAAATAATCCATCATCGTATACTAATCTTTATCTACCCCCCCCACACACACACACATACATACAGATACCCACTCAGCTTTCTTGCTCTACCCCCCCCCTCCCCCCTCCCCCCCCCCTCCTCTCCTATCGTGTGCCCGTCGCCCCCCCCCCCCCCCCACTCATCCTCAGTATCCTACTATCATGGAGTGCCCTCGCTTGATGAGACAGCGAAGTGCCTCCCCTGCCTCACCAAACCTCTCTTTGGATACCCATGAGTGCAAATCCCCCCCCCCTATTTGTTCTTTAATGCTATTGTTATCTTGTACAATATGTTATGACTTTTTGAATATGACTACCTTTCTCCCATGTGCATCCTGATGCCAAGGCATCTTTGTTATTTCGCTACTCATGGACATTTTCACTTGTCTCTATGTGATGTTATATAATTCTAAAAAAAATAAAAAGTGAATTGAAAAAAAAAAAAAAAAAAAGAAGAGAAAGGGAGGGACATGATTGAAACATTTAAGTATGTTAAAGGACTAAATAAGGTTCAGGAGGGAAGTGTTTTTAGCAAGAACAAGAGGACACAGTGAGAGTTTATCTGGGGGAAAGATCAGAAGCAACGTGAGAAAATATTATTTTACTGAAAGAGTAGTAGATACCTGGAACAAACTTCCAGCAGAGGTGGTTGGTAAA
This sequence comes from Dendropsophus ebraccatus, assembly GCF_027789765.1. Lineage (NCBI taxonomy): Eukaryota > Metazoa > Chordata > Amphibia > Anura > Hylidae > Dendropsophus > Dendropsophus ebraccatus. Next base: position 32,246,706 of record NC_091466.1, read on the forward strand.
TCTACAATAACAGAATTTAAACACGCCTGGGATAAACATATATCTATCCTAAGATAATAAGAAAGAAAATACTAAAAGGGCGGACTAGATGGACCCAGTGGTCTTTTTCTGCCGACAATCTTCTATGTTTCTATACAGAAGACCCTTATATGACCTCTACTATGTATGTATCCTGGGCAGGTTACACATCCTGAACTGCTACCAGGGGCTATCCTCCCTTCTTTGATTGGACAAGTAATGACCACCCATAGGTCACATGAGTACGGACCGACCCCAAACCAGACATTGTGCATCACCAACATCCCCCACTGGTGACAGGGACTCCCGCCCACACATAACTGTACCGCCTGCATGTAGTCACACAATCTCCTCCTAACCAAAATAATACCCAACCATCTACCCTAAATGGGTGTCTGACACCAGCAAAAAATATACAAGACCTAACCCCGGGGCGTAGCTAATGTCTCATGGGCCCTGGTGCAAGAAGTGAACTTGGGCCCCCACACCCCACACACACACACAGGGCCATGCGACTCCAAAACCGCAACCCGACCCCCTCCCCACACTCAGAAATGTGATAATTTAGTGATGGTGGCGTACGCAGGACTGCTTCTAGCTTTTTTGTTTCCTAAGGCAAAGACTGGAACTCCTTGTACCTCTAACATACAGTCATAGAGTTACCAAACAATAGCAACAAACTGGGAACAAATACTCTCACAACATAAACCATAAACCAAGGAATGACATGGTGCACTGATCCCCTCCCCAGTATACAGGGAAAAAATATACTCACTAAACATATACCATCAGACCGGGGGTTAGTTGCTAGGAAGAAGCAATGTGTGTATTATGGCTTAGGGTGTGTTTACACAGAGAGATTTATCTGACAGATTTTTGAAGCCAAAGCCAAGAATAGATCTGAAAAGAGGAGAAATCTTAGTCCTTTCCTTTATGATCTGATCTCTGTGTATAGTCTGTTCATGGCTTTGGCTTAAAAAATCTGTTAGATAAATCTGTCTGTGTAAACGCAGTGTTGCCCAACCTTTTCCACCTCGGGGCTCCCCTTCCAATGTTCTACAAAATACAAAAAAAATAATCATCAATGCAGTAGCACTGTATACAGCACTACTGAGTCCAGGTAAATTAGTATATATCAATGGAGAGTGTCCCAAACAATCACTAGCTGACATTATGGCAAGTGAAGTGAATGGGGCCACACTATGTCAGCATCTCTTTTGTGGTGGGATGCTGAAAGTCTACCTGTCATTATAAAAAAAACATTAGACATTTCATAAAGACGTCATGGAGACATCATAGAGACGTGTCAAAAGTTTGTTTTTATAAAGACAGGTACACTTAACCCCTTAACGACATCGGGCGTAAGTATACGTCCCCGCAGGGTGGGCTTTAACGCAAACGGGCGTATACTTACGCCCAATGTTTCCCCGATCGCTGTGTGTTCACACACAGCGGTCGGGGAAGATGGCCTGCTATAATGTATAGCAGGCCATCTCTGCTCGTCGGCACGGGGGGTGATTAACCCCTCCCGTGTCGACGATCGCTGCTATATGCTGATCAATACAGATCAGCATATAGCAGCTAAATTCAGCTTTCCGGGTCATCGGTGACCCGATGACCCGGAAAGTAATGGCGATTGGTGCCTGTCCGAGATAGCACCAATCGCCATTAGTGTCCCCACTAAAGATGGCCGCGGTGCCACCCCCATGATCGCCGTGATAGGCCGGCCAGTACCGGCCGGCCCATCACGGCGATCATACTGTAAAAAAAACAGTTTTGCCGAGTTCTGCACCCCTCAGCTAGGCAGCGGAGGGGTACAGAACAGGTCTGTGTGGTGCAGGTGTACCATACTCACCTGATCTGGGCGTCCGGAGCAAAGATCTGCGGTCCGCGCCGTCCTCGCGTCTTCTTCAGGTCACTTCCGGGTTCGGTCGTCCAGCGTCGAAAATCTTCGGAAACGCTCGGGTCCTCCGGGTTCGGCGGGCCTCGGCAATCTCCGGCGGCGTTGCTCTACTGCCCCCCTAGCGGCTGATCAGTGAATATCATTCACTGATCAGTTGCTTTGGGTTAAAAAGATTTTTTTATTTTTTTTTTCTTCCAATTTTTATTTTTTATTTTTTTTTGCGCCCTAACGCCGCTGAGTGCTGAACAGCATCGCACGTAAGTGCGCCGCTGATCAGCAACTCCTCCTTTTTGGCGTAAGGGCGTTTTTTTTCCCCCCTATATCCTACCGCCACTGTCTGCTGTCTGACTGCGGCATTTATCAGTAGCTCCTTTCTTGCGTAGGAATATTTTTTCTTACTGTCAAAAAAACACTACACTACACCACACTACATGAAATAAAGTTTTACACTACATTACATTACATATTTGCATACCCCAATATAGTAGTCCCCGTATAAAGATGGCCCCCGGTGTTTTCGGCGTCAGAGGCATACGTTATTATTGCCTCCGACACCGAAGCAGCCAGTGAGGATGAATGGGGGGATCCTTCGTTCCTCCATTCATCCTCATCGTCCTCATCATCCAGTGACGTGTCTGGGGGTAGTGTCTTTTCCGCCAGTACCGTCCAATAAGAGATGACGGTATGGAGTAAAATTCTCCAAACTCTGTGAGAGTACCTCAGGGTACACTTACAGATTTAGGGTACGTGCACACTGCGGAATAACCCTTTGTGCATTCCGGCACCCACCGGCGGACTGATGCAGGCATGCGTCTCCGCACATGTCATAGACTCCATTCTATGCACTGGCGGATTCCGTAAGTCCGTCCAAAGAATGAACCACGTTCATTCTTTGGACAGAGGGCGGAATCAGCCCGTGCATAGAATGGAGTCTATGACATGTGCGGAGACGCATGCCTGCATCAGTCCGCCGGTGGGTGCCAGCTGCGGAATGCACAAAGGGTTATACTTCTCCATTCCGCAGTGTGCACGTACCCTTACAGTGTATGAAGGAAGGGACACCCGAATCCAGCCCCCAGATGCCCCCCCCCACACTCGGAGTTAGTGGGAAGATCGTTTGGGAACTGATCTTCCCACTGCTGGATAAAGGTTACAAACTGTACGGGGATAACCTTTATACCAGCACCCCCTCTTCCGGTCCCTCGCTGCCCGAGCTACTGTAGCTTGCGGCACGATACGAGAATATCAGAAGCAGTAATAGAGCCCTAATATTTAGCAGCCATGGAGTGGACCCAGCGCTTCTGGATATGAAGGGCCCAGTATTGCAGCAGGAAAACATTTTCCAGGTGACGTCCCGCACACTGGAAAACAGGAGACCCCAGAAGAAGTGCAGAGTGTTGCGTAACAGGGGGACCAGGAAGGACACCATTTTCCAGTGTGACACCTGTCCTCATCACCCCGGCCTCTGCATACTGGATCGCTTCAAGACGTACCACACGTCATTGGGGTTCTACATATCTAAATTCTGTCCCTTATTCTATTTCAGGGGTCACGTTGATCCAGGGATTATTCTGATCGCCAATATGGAGTCGGGAAGGTATTTTTCCCCTGTGATGAGGCTACTGTCGTCTGCCTCACGTGGTTTTTTTTTTTGCCTTCCTCTGGATCAACACAGGTTGAATTTGATGGACACCTGTCATTTTCAACCTTATAAACTAATAATTGGCCTAATACCCCCAAATAAATTAGAATTGTCCCTTTTCCCCCAGCTAAATAGGTATGGCCGCCATTCCATTAGAGGATGCCATGATGCAATTATAAAGCCTCTGTGCTGCCAGGCAGTAGAAACCCCCCACAAGTGACCCCATTCTGGAAACTACACCCCTTAAGAAATCTAACAAGGGGGGCAGTGGGGATATGGCCCCCCTGGTGACGGGCACATTTGTCGCGTGAAAATGAAAAAAATTTATTTTTTATCTTCACTGCACATGTTCCACATATGTGCCCGTCACCAGTGGGGTCCATATGCTCACTGTACCCCCTTGTTGGATTCCTTATGGGTGTAGTTTCCAGAATGGGGTCACTTGTGGGGGGTTTCTACTGTCCTGGCAGCACAGGAGCTTTTTAATTGCGACATGGCCTCCATCCTCCATTCCAGCCTCTAAATGGCGCTCTGTCCCTTTGGTGGCTTGCCCTGTGCCCATATGGCAAATTATGTCCACATTTGTGCTATTTTCGTACTCAGGGGAAATTACCCTACATGTTTTGTGTTCACTTTCTTTTTTAACCCCTTGTGGAAAAGGAAAAAAATCAAGGCTAGACTAACATATAGTGTAAAAAATGTTTAATTTTTACACTAAATCATTGATCTTGTCTTGATTTTTTCATTTTCACAAGGGGTTAAAAGATTAAAAAAACACAAAATGTGTAGAACAATTTCCCCCGAGTACGGAAATACCCCACATGTGGACATAAAGCGCCATGCGGGTGCAAGGTAAGCCTCCAAAGGGAAGGAGCGCCATTTGGCTTTTGGAGGCTGGATTTGGCTGGAGTGGATTTCGAGGGGCCATGTTGCATTTAAAAGGCCCCTGTGTTGCCAAGACAGTTGAACCCCCCCACAAGTGACCCCATTATGGAAACTACACCCCTCAGGGAATGTAAAAAGGGTGTAGTGAGCATATGGAACCCCACTGGTGAAGGGCACAAATGTGGAACAATATGGTGTGAAAATGAAATTTTTTACACTATAATGTTGGTTTAGCCTTAAATTTTTCATGTTCACAAGGGGTTAAAAGAGAAAAAAACACACAAAATGTGTAGAGCAATTTCCCCCGAGTCCGTAAATACCCCACATGTGGACATAAAGCGCCATGTGGGCGCAGGGCAAGCCTCCGAAGAAAAAGAGCGCCATTTGGATTTTGGAGGTTGGATTTTGCAGAATGGATGATGAACGCCATGTCGCATTTACGAGCCCTCGTGCTGCCAAAACACTGGAAACCCCCCACAAGTGACCCCATTCTGGAAACTACACCCCTCAAGGAATCTAACAAGGGGTGCAGTGAGGATAATGGACCCCCTTGATGACGGGCACATTTGTGCCGTGAAAGTGAAAAAATGAACATTTTCACTTTCACGTCACATTGTTCCCACATTTGTGCCCGTCACCAGTGGGGTCCCATATCCTCATTGCACCCCTTGTTAGATTCCTTGAGGGGGTGTAGTTTCAAGAATGGGGTCACTTGTGGGGGGTTTCCAGTGTTTTGGCAGCACGAGGGCTCTGTAATGCGACATGACCCTTGAAATCCATTCCAGTAAATTCCAGCTTGCAAAAGCCAATTGGCGCTCCTTCCCTTTGGAGGCTCGTCCTGCACCCGCTTCACACTTTATGTCCACATGTGGGGTATTTCTGTACTCGGGAGAAACTGCGCTACACGTTTGGTGTTTTTTTTTTCTTTTATCTCCTTGTAAAAATAAAAAATGAAGGCTAGAACAACGTTTTAGTGTAAAAAATTGAATTTTTCCTTTTTTACACCACATTGTTCTGAAAATCTGTGAAGCACCTGTGGGGTGCATATGCTCCACCGCACCCCTTGTTACATTCCTTGAGGTTGTAGTTTTCTAATGGTGTCCCTTTAGGTTTTGGGGCGCCCCAGAGTCTCTGCCAACCTGAAGTGGTACAGTCAGAATTGACCAAATATAAACGGAGGCATTGAAATTCACTAGGTGCTCTCTTATATCTGAGGCTTGTGGTTGCGTCAAATAGTGCAATAGGGCCACATATGGGGGTATATCTATAAACTGCAGAAATGGGGCAATCATATTGGGGTGCATTTCTCTGCTAATAGTTTTATCATTATAAAAGATATTGGATTACAATAAAATCTCTGCACAGAAAATTAAAATTTTCAAATTTCTTACACACTTAGCTTTTATTTCTGTGACTTCCCCTAAAGGGTTAAAAAACTTTCTGGATGTGCTTTTGCAGAGTTTGGGGGGTGCAGTTTCTGAAATGGGGTGCTTTGTGGGGCTTTCTAACATACAGTCCCCTCAAATACACTTGGGGGCTCGATTCACACGTATTAAAAGTGCGGCTGTATGTGCGGCTGTAATTGTGCGGCGGTATATTTGATGGTTCGTGTGTATGCTGGGAAGTATAGGATATGCGGCTGCACAGTGCACACTCCGTATGAGTTTCGGCCCTGATTGTATCCGGGTCCGTAAAAAATGAGCAAGACCATTATTTCGGCCCGAAAATGTCCAAGTCGACCGTAGGAAGTAACATTCGGGCCTGCCGGAACCTCTGATTACAGCCGGATCAATCGGGATTCTCATTAGAATAATTCATCATGCGTAACGCCCTTCAGTTTAAAAGGCCCAGTGAATGGGCTTCAATAGGTGACCATCCTTTTAGGTGTCCCGATCTGGAGCGATGGCACGGCGAGCGGAGCATTGGTTGCTGGTCGTGGGCGACGTGGTTCCTGGCAGCGGACATTGATGTTCCACGCCTGATCGCAGAGGTAAGTTTTATCGAAGAATTAGACTAATCTTTCTAGAATGATTTGACTTAGAAAATAGGATGTGTAGTCTGTTTCTGTGTATCTATTTATCCCTCTCTCCTCTATCTATATATCTATCTAAAGATATGTATAATAATATGTAATGTATGCGAGCCAAAATACATATCTCTGTTTATATATTTATGTGATGTGTTAAAATGTTTTACTTGGACTTAGAAATGCACATGGTCGTCTCGGCCCACAAAAACGCACCTAAGCCACATGTACACACATATGAATGTGAAGACTGTTATTGGTATTAAATATCTGCGTTTTAGTCATGCGACACGGGCGTGGAATGTGGCCATAAAAAAACACAAAGTATCGTCATGTGTTTCCTTATCTGCTATAGTATTAATTTCGAGTGCAGTTCCCATATTAAAGAACTACTTACATATGTCGAATTTAGTATCCCTATTGAGTGTCGGGTTGTTGTATTTTCTTCCATGTATATATATTTTTAAATAACAGTGACATGTGTAAAATGACGAACTTTTTTATGCAAAAATATGTATATTGCGTTTTTGATGCGTTTTTTGTGTGATTATTGCATGTGAATCTGAGTAAGCGTGCGCACTACACAGTATAGTCAAGTAATGTTTGTGGAATCTTTCCCCAATCGAGTCGACCAAGGTTGCGTTTTTGATGCGTTTTTTGTGTGATATAGTGCATGTGAATCTGAGTAAGCGTGCGCACTACACAGTATAGTCAAGTAATGTTTGTGGATCTTTCCCAAATCGAGTCGACCAAGTTGCGTTTTTGATGCGTTTTTTGTGTGATATAGTGCATGTGAATCTGAGTAAAGCGTGCGCACTACACAGTATAATCAATAATGTTTGTGGAATCTTTCCCAAATCGAGTCGACCAAGGTTGCGTTTTTGATGCGTTTTTCATGTAGCTGCATTTGGCACGTAGTTTCATGTTATTGTGTGCCCCTCCTAGAATGTTCGACCTATGCAATACCTAACCTACATGTATTTAATTATCAATATATATATTTTTAACTATATATCAGCGACTGTTTATACATAATGTTGACCATAGTTATAACAAAATGTCGAGATCTCTAACCATAGTCGTTGTGACATGTTTTCTCCACACACTAAGATAACAAAACACCACACACACACCAGAACAAACACCGCAGCAGTGAAATAGTTAGCTTCACTCGTTTGCACACGTGTTTCATGTATTTTCGAAACAATGTGGATTTTCTTTTTCCAGGTGTGAATGCAAAGCTGTCATTGATCTGGTCTTGTGGCCCTACTTTAGTGCTAGTTAAGATACAAAGCCTTTCCTAAATTTAATCATTAGACACCATCTTGGTATGTTTTCAGAAGTGTGTTCAAAGAGTTCAGGCATTCCTTGGTTAGTGAGTCTTGGCTCAGTGGTTATTAGGCTGTGTTCCTTAGATTACACAGGTGGTGTGTTGGAAGCGCAACACCACTCTATGTAATGTCATTATGGAAAACATGTTTATTATCGAATCGATGTAGACACACAGAGAGGTGAAGTCAGATGGAGATGTCTAGTGATTTCTGTGTTTTATATATAATTTTCAGGTGCGGTCCCGTCCCATTTGTGGGACTTGACTGTGCTGGCTACCACGACCGTGTCCTGCGTCGCGAGACGTGGGAGAGTATAGCGCTCTGGTAGTCCCACGTGGGGCGATGTCACGGACGCTGAAGCAGCTGCGGATGGGTATGTCGTGTTGTCAATAATGATGACATAAAATCGTGAGAATAATGGCCGATATTTTCTACCAAGCCATCGAAATATCTATCAATTATTATAATCTATCTATTTCTAATAAGATTTCCTTTTGTCAGTACGAGCAGTGAGACACGCTGGTCTAGTGTCCGGGACCATACCAACGGGCGATACGCACGGAGGCGAGGGGTGGGGGAGCCGACCTCCATGCGCTATGCGCCCCTGTTTGATTTTCTCCCCGAGCCGCAGTCAACGGCTGTAAGCATCTTTTTATTATTACAGAATGTATATAGTATCATATAGTGTACAATATGTAATACATGAGATAAATGTTATATGGGAGTAATGACTTTAAATTCTTCTGCTTTGGTTGTCAGCTGAACCTGGTCCATACTCACTAGCAGATAATATCATCCTATTTCACAATATTCCTCTTTATGTATATGTTTTTATATGAATGGCCAGACAATGATCTTTAATGTATCCCGATCATTGGCCAACATACACTATTGGCATTCTTTATAAGGCCCTAGTTGTTTCATGTTTTGTTAGCTTCAGGCTGGTGTATGTACTGTCCATAGAGGGTTAATGTATCCTGACCAATCACAATAGTCCCCTTTGCTCACACTCAACCAAATGCTTACACACCACTCTGACGCCTGCTTCAACAATCCTGTCATTTCTATAAAAGATGTTACTTTCTGTCAGGGCGTAGACAACACTCCGGATTTTTGCAGATCACGGTCACTCCCTCAGTTGTTTAGCGTGTGCTGTATGTGCAGAGCCAGTAAGCATGGTGAATAAATGGTGTTTCCATGCAGCGGATAATGTTTTATATTTTGTGTCCTACAGTACTAAGCAGTCCGAGAGCTGTTCTCCGTCCACACTATTCACTTCCTTTATACTCAATGCTGGGCGGCCTGCTGCTCTGTCACTGTCTCAGTGTGGCCCTGCGGGGAATCTATGACGGTACACAGGCTCTTACTGGACGCTTGTGTATCTGGTCACATGACTAACTCAGGCCCCTCTCCCTGCTGTGGCGACATTAAAAAACCTGGTTGTTGTGTTGTCACCAGAATGCTTTACATGCACACCACATGCCATGAAGATGAGAGCATTGTTTCCCACAATCAGAAAGGGAAACATTTTTTCGACATAATTTTGGTTTTAATTTTGGGAAAACACTAATGTGAATGAGTTAATAAAAATATTAGTATGTCCTACAACGGATGCTCATAGTACTACATCATGTATTCCTGGTAACAAAGCACACTTTCTACATAGTGTATGTTATCAAAAGTAAACCATTCGATATATGAAGTACCGGGATGATTTGTCCATATTAGTTAACCTTTCTGTCTCTCCACAGAACCAGTGGCAATTTCTCAGACCCACCGGAGGACAGGATGCTGGTGGTTCTGATGTTGCAGCATCACAGCAGGAGGGGAGAGTTGCGACGCCACCCCCCCGCCATTCAAGACCTGGGCGTCCGCTCTTTCTGTCTGAGGCAACGGAGCAGATGCCAGGACCTTCTGGCTCTACTTCCATGGCCGAAGAGGAGGAGGCTGCAGCACCATCAACATCTGGTGCAGGTCCTAGTGGTGTGCCCCTGGCAGCTCGGCCACGTCAGCCCACTCACGAGGCCACTACTACCACCACCAGGAGGCGTCGGATCAAGAAGAAGCTCTTTTCAAGCATGAGTGAGTTGGAATCATTCTGTCATCAACTTTGTCAGGCGGTTTGATGGAGAAATGATCATAATGATTTCTTCTGCTACTATCTTGGAGTCCGTTT